>NW_019384997.1:73688-76335 GCF_000671375.1 Centruroides sculpturatus | reverse complement strand
TAATATTTTGTTTTCTATAAATGGTATAATCGTTATTGACCACAGTAATAATGCAAAAATAAAAGTGCTAACTAATTTCTTAATTCGGTTATACGATATAACCTAATTAAAAATGTAGGCTATATAGCATAATATAAAATTACTAATTGTATAAGCCGATATGTAAAAAAATAACTACATTAAGTCTACTATTAATAAGAATATTAGCTATTTTGTTTTGAATGAAAGCCAATTTGGATGGTTTCTAACAAGAATTTTACATACGCAACTTAAAAATATCCCATTCAGTTAACTGTAATTAAAGATAAGAAAGTAATTTTATTAAATAATTTTATAAAATTCAATACATAAACCTATAAAGTTGTCATTGCTTCCTATTAATGAGAATCTCAAATTTACTCTTATCATCAATTGTTAATTAATTAAAATTAATTTTCATTATTAAAAATCGAAAAAATTAATATTTTTTTTTTTTATTTTTTATATAAAATATATGCACAGAACTTACACTATTCAACTATTTATTATATTAATTTATAAGTATTTTTCAAGATAAATATTTTAATTAAAGTTATATAGGCTATATAATATGCATAATTGATATAAGTTTTACAGTATATTGTTAAAGTATCTTTTATTAATCTTTCTTAGTATCATAATAATATATTAGTTTTTAGAATAGATTTTATGGCCCACAATAGAATTTTGTGTATCCTCTACCATAAATTTCTTAATTATCAAAATGTGGCCAACTAAAGGCTTTAAAACATTTCTAAGAGAATTAGGCTACAGTGGACTATGCATATAAGTCAGTTCTCGAATGACTGAGCTAAATCATTTGAAATATCAAGAATTCATTGCACATAAAGAATATTAAGGATCAACAAAATTTTTCACTATATCGAGTGATCATTATAACAAGAGTTTATTGTATAGTACTTAACATTTAATAAAATTTTAATGAGTTGAAATTGTTTTATAACCAAATTTACATATTGTTTAAACATTAAAAAATTAATTCGGGTATTAAAATTCTAGTACAGTTCTACTGTATGTGTCACTCATTAAATTATAGTTTTATAAGTTAATATTTTGTCATAAATAATTATAAATTAGAATTTTATCCAAATGAAAAATCATACCGTTTGTCTAAAGTCATTGTTAGAGAAATATGCCTAAACTCATTATTGAATAAACTTAAGAAACATTTAAATATTTAATAACTCTACAGATTTTAACTCTTAACATATTAAAAATTCAATTGAAATTTTTAATAGAATAGTTTTACTGTTTTCTAGCACAGGACCACCCGAGCCAAGACCACCCGAGCCAAACTGCTCCATAATCCTGTAAATAGAAGGCATAAAAGAAAACAAATGATCATTAGTGTAAATTTATTTAGGATTTTATGTTTATATGATTTAATTTTCTATTATTTTATACTAAATAAGTTATTATTCTACAGTTGCTATAGTCTATATCAGGGGTGGCGAACCTATGCATGCGTGTCCAAAGTGACACGTAAGGAGAAATCATCTGGCACATAACGTACAGGTACAGTACCATATGATTTCGATTTATCCTCTGTCTTTTTCAATCAGCTTTTTTACATTTATTCTAATTAAAGCATATTCCTTTAATTTCTTTAAATATCGTTATTCGAAATCTAAAACTTTGGCACGCATAAAACATTTTTAAAGCTAAGTATGCTTGTTATATGACACACAGACTCAAAAAGGTTCTCCACCCATGGTCTATACCAGGGATGTCCAACCCGCAGCTCACTTAACGTTTTTATGCGGCCTACTGCACCCTAATTTTTTTAGGTACATTTTCATTTGTTTTGATAAAGTATGTCGTAAAAATTATTCTCATTTCACTGGATACACTTTGATATCGTAATGACATAATTGGTGCTAGAAAAAACTGTACTACCCCACATGCATAACATACTGTTGTAAACAATTCTTTTCGTGCATGAAAAACATCAAAACTGCTGAAAGAAATAAGTTGAGTGATTCCTATTTAACTAACATTCTTAGAATTAATACTAGTACAGTAAAAGCAGATATTGACAATATTATAAAAAGAAGGCAATGTCAAAAATCACATTAAATTTATTTTTATTTTGTGTGAGTATAATTTATTTTTTTTTACTATCAATAATACGATATTTTTTGTAATTATATATATTTGTTATTAAAATTTGATATTCAAATTTTGAACTTTTTAAAAGCATATATTTATATAAAGTACCTTTGTAGCCCGCTGAATGTACCTAAATTTCTAATTTAGCCCATTAGGATAAAAGGTTAGACAACCCTGGTCTCTACTATAGAATTATCACAATATTTTTCCATCATCTTTGGGGTCCCATTTGATTAGAAAAGGATTCCAATTTCGTGTAAAATAAATGAATATATGAATACATGAAATAAATTTTAATATATAATTTTAAATTATTTATATTCGTTAAATATCATACAATGGACTCTCAGTATAATGAAACACGCAAAATTAATCTAAATTATATACTATATTAAGAGTTCACTATATACGTAAAGAAGAACAAGGACCAGCAAAACTGTTCACTATATCGGGTGATTATATCAAGAGTTTACTTTTAAAGTAGACAAAATAGATTTTT
>NW_019384997.1:68159-73337 GCF_000671375.1 Centruroides sculpturatus | reverse complement strand
ATTAAGAATATTTAAAATTTCAATTTTCATAATATTTCAATTTCCTTATTATTAAATGATAATTAAATTTTAAAATTTTTCATAAATTATGAAATACATTTTTTAAATTAAAAAATATAACAAAATATTATTAATAATTTAAAGAATTTCAATTATATAAGTTCATAACGCACTTTGGTTACATATTCTTAAAACATTAAATAATTTCACATAGAATATTTCTTAGAATTTAAAAGATTTTTAAAGTAACTTTCTAAGAAAATTATTTATAAAATTAACTAGAAATTCTTTATTGCGAGGAATTTCTAGTTAATTTGTTGTTTCTGTATGAATGTAGCAGTTATTGTGTATAATTAGAGTAAATATTGTTATCTATAAAAAAAAACTTGAATTAAACCAATAATTGGTATTACAAATTGTCAGAAATTGTGAGTAAATATAGGCCTATATCACTTGAATTTTTTAAATTGTGATGTCGAAAACAAAGAAATATATAATATATTATATTATAATATAATTTCAAATTTGATAATAAAAGACGTTAAAGCATTAGAACAATCTATGATAGATACCATCCATGGTTATAGTACATAAAAATTATGTACTGTACCCAACATCAACATAAACATAAATTTATATAAATAAGTGTAAACATGTACTAAACAACATAAACAAACAAATAGAAACATAAATATAAAATATTAAATATAAATAAATGTTGTGTTAAAAATTGCTTTTTCAGAATCATAATAATAAGAATCAGGTCTACATAATAATAGAAGTTAATCTAATATATATGATGAGAAACTATAAATGGTGTGATTCAGACAGAATATCGGTAATTCATATATTGGTTGAATGTGAAAATACTTAAAGAAATTAAGAAGAAAGTATTCATTGATAAACAACTTTATCAAATTATGAATATTTGTTTAATACTAAAAGTTTTAATATAATGTATACATTTTATACTTTTTTCGAGAATTATGTCAAATATCAAATAATAGATGTTAATAAGAATAACTACTTATTCGTTATTTTGATTGTTATAACGACAAAGATTGTAACAAGGTGTTTCCTTAAATATAATAAAACGTTTATTGATTTGAATTGAATTAAAGTAAATATATTTTTTTTGGTCTATATGTAGGCCTATTCTAGGTAATTCTTTAAAAATTTAATCTTTTAAATAATATTTAGTCTCATTTTGCTAGTATTTTTTTAAGTGACTGATTAAAATTAGAAATTTAATCAGCACATTTATATCGAATATTTCCTTTAATTAATTTTCTTTTAGTTAAGGTCATTTTAAATATCTTTAATGTCCTAATTACAATTTACTGATGATTATTTTACAATGCTAATTTAAGCAGGGCCAGATTTACGCGTAAATTAAACAAGCTATAGTTTAGGTCATAACGTTCTTAAATTCCTTATTATTAAATGGAAAAGAAAAGGCCTCTTATATGTTAAAGCTTAGGGCTACAAGTTTAAATTCGGCTTTAACTTTAAGAATTTATAATGAAAAAACTTTATTAATTCTTGATTTAAGAAAGTTTTATAAATCTAATTTTTTTTAAGATTTAAATTAGAATTGAAGTAGGATGTTTTAATAAATCTCAGTTTAAGTCATTTTTCTATAGGCCTATGGAATTAGTAAGTATTTTTATAATTATTTTGTAACTATTAAACTTCAAACTTTGTAACGTTTTTTACTTTTTACTTACATTTTATGAATGTTATACAGTTTATATTACTTGTAAATTCACGTTTATTAAGGTGTAGGCGTATCTAAAATGTATACAAAAGTACATTTATTTGAATAGTTGTAATAAACCTGCTTTTAAAATTTTCATATTGATAGATATTATTCAAAAAACATCTTAAAACATAACTTTTATAAACATAAATATTTTATTCTTATATAAAAATTTTAATCTCAATTTACACAAATCGAATATAGTAAAGTATTATTTAAGAATGACTACATTATCACTTATAGCATAAATCCTTAAGCACTAATTAAAATGTTTAATTTTTAAATAAATATAAATTAATATTAATAAAAATATAAACGTCGTAATTATAAATTAAATTATTCAACTTAAAACATTTACTATTAATCAATAGAAACAATTTAATTTAAAATTATTTCTTATAAGCCAACACAATTTATAGCCTATATAAGTTATATAAATACCTTATAATAGTTTAATTTATTATAGAAAAATTTTACTTTCAAAAATTAAAAACACTGTAATGTTATTAAAATATTAATTAACATTACAATGAATTTATGCAATTATTTAACTTTTATAAAATTAATTTATAAAATATAAAAGTATAAAAAGTATATAATACTTTGAACTTGTATATTCAATTTTTCATTCTTGTTAACCATCTGCTCATAGATGATATTCATTTAATAGGTTTTTAATTATATATTCCATTTATAATTCGCATTTGTATAGGCCTATAACAGCGAATACATTAAAGTTAGAGCGTCATGCTAAGTTGATGGCTTAAATGATATCAATTATCATAACAAGAATACACACTTTTGTATTTTTGTAAAAGAATCTAATTATAAATATTTACAAAAAATATAAAAATTTATAGAATAATAAATTAAAGAAATATAGAAAAAATATATAGCATAAATACAGAATAATATAGAATAGGATAGAATATAGAAAAATTCAATTTAGAAAAAATCAAAATTTAATAAAATATTTTCTTAATTTTCGGGTTTTTTTCTAATTAAAAAAGCAATTCAAATAAACGAAAAAGTCAGCATAAAATTTTTAAGAGAGAAAAAATAATTTATCAATAAACAAATTAATGATACTTGAGCTCATAAATCTTAATTTTAATAAGCATAATTTAAAATATGTTCCTGAATTTTAATTAGAAACTGTAAATAATTTGAATTAATTTATTTAAAAATTCTTTGTCCATTACTAAGTTTTTTAAGGTTAAATTTACATAGGACAGAGTCTTCTAGAGACAACATATAAGAAGCCTTACTCTCTTCACTAAATAATTAAATTTTAAAGCATGAGGTCCTAAGCCCTAACTTTTTTAGCTTTGGTGTAAATCTGGCCTTGTATATTATAAATGTTTTTTAAAACATAGTGGACTCTCGATATACTAAACTCTCGCAAGATTTAGCTTAATCATTCACTATATTAAGAACTCACTGAAGTATAGCAAGTACTATACAGTACAGTACAGTACTAACAAAATTGTCACTGTATCAGGAGTTCATAGAGTTTAAAAAAGTTCAAATAATATTTTAAAAATTATAATACTTAAAGCAATTTATACAGAATCTCTAACAATAATTTAAACTTGTTTATTTTTTTATTTTAATTAGGCACGAAACAATACTTTTGGCGATTTTTAAACTTGTATTAATGACTAAAAAATTATAATAAACTATCGAAAATTCATTATTAATATCAAAGAATCAAATTTAAAATTTTATTATAAACTTTATTCATTTAATTTAAATTTATTAAGATAAAATCTAAGTCTAGATCTAAGAGTTCATTCTAAAGAGTTGTTAATGTCAGGTTAATCTGCAAAGGATAACGAACTCAAAATAAAAACTTTAATAATCGATATCAGATAAAATTATTATTTAATCAGTAAACATTTACAATTTTTTTTTATAGATTTAACAGTAATATATCACAATTTTTAAGTAAGTTTTGATTGAAAAATATCCTATATAACACATGAAAAATGAATTAATATTTAAACTTAATTTAACAAAATTTATATATTTTTATTATATAACTAATCAAAATATAAATTATTTATATTTTTATATTAATTTATAACGTATTTTAAGCTTTATTTTATATTTTATTTGCGATATAATTAAACAATACACACCATAGCAGATTACAATTACAAGTTGCATTTTCCTTCGCTTATATAAAAATTAATCGAACTAATTCGATTTTTTTGCTCTTATCGCGTTTGAAATATGTATATAATTATGTTTTGAATATAATAAGTTGGTTTTATTTTTGCATAATTGGTAAAATCGACTTTAATCTCGAATCGATTATAATGTGAAAATTAGTTAAAAATTAAAAATAATATGCTAAGGAGATTCTTTTTAATGTCATTATCGGCTTGTTTCGTGACACGTAGACGAACTTATTGGTAAAATATGTGGTTAAGAGAACATAATGCCATGATCCGTCACGAAAGAAGTCAATTTTCGAAGCGTTTCTATGCATCACGCAAAATGGTTACTACGTCGTTTAGATTTCTATCTACATCCACAGATGGCGCTGATGTAGAGGAACGTGTCAAGAAATCCATCCTCATACACATTATAACTTCATAAATACATTCTTATGCAATTGAGTATACGAAAACAAATTACTAAATTTTTTACGTTTTTAATAATAATAATAATAAACGGTAAAAAATTACATTGTTTTTAAAAAATAAATCGAGTAAAATATATCGTAAAGGGTTGATTGGATGTAATTAAAATTATTTAATTAATTAAGTTAAAAAATTGGAGGTAAAAAAAAATTTTTGTAAATGTTAAACACGACAAAGATTGATTATGAATTATTTGCAATTACGAAAAAATGACACAGGAGCGCTGCAATCGCTTAATAATGGAAAACGTTGGAGGTATTTTATATGGAAAACAGTCTCTTCTTCTCCAACGTCAATTAAACTTTTAACTTTTATAAATTACTTAAAATTTTCATTCATAAAACATGTATTTATGTATCATTCCTTAATATTTCTATTAAAAATTTCTCAATTTTCAATTTAGTTTTATAAATTTTATTAACAATTAAAACTAATTTTTTTATTCATTTCTTTCTGTAAGTCAAAAATTAAATTTCTAAAGAATAAAGTAATAAATATATTAAAAGTCATAATAAATGCAATTAAAATATTTAATTTTATTTTGAAAATTGATGTATACATTTTTAAAATTAAAGTTTTATCGTCAATTATTTGAAATATTTTTAGTCATAAATGAATAATTAATTATTCTTTTACCAATTGAAAAATAAACTTTTAATGTTTTATGCTAAATTATTTGAATTTTTAAAATATAAATGTATAAACAACTTATACAAATATAATATATAGTAGAACATATTAGTTTTATTATATACTATATATATATATAAT
>NW_019384997.1:56491-67978 GCF_000671375.1 Centruroides sculpturatus | reverse complement strand
TAAATAAAATTTCTAACTTTAAAATATTTTTATTTTATTTTTTCTTATTTAAATAATTAAGCTATGAAAATTTAAGATTATATAGTCTATACTACTACTTGCTTTTTGGCTTTAAATAATTTAAACTTTTATCATTTTAAATTTAATATTGGAATTTAATTAATTTATTTATTATATTTATATTTCAATTTCATTTTTTATTTTTAAAAATTAATAAGTTGAAAAGGTTATGTAAATTATATAATTAACGTGGCCTAATTTAGTTTCATAGTTTATATAATTTTCATTATAGCATTATAAGTAAATTTAATGACTACGTTATTTTTATCTTTGTATAAATTTAGGTACTAAATTTTCTTCTAATTAAAGATATAAAAATATTTTAAATATAAAATCTTTTTTAAAACTAAATATATTTTTAAAGGAATCCTTAATGAATGAAAATATGTGGCACAAACTAATTAACTTTTTGTAGTTGTGATTTTGTAGTTTTTGTAGTTTGTAGAAAAGGAAAATATGATATAAACTAAACTAAATATTTTAAAGCTTTATTATATAAATTATAATGTATGTAATAAATTTTATTAATGTAAATTGCTGAAATTTTTTTATAATTCATTTATTAAATTAAGAATTTGAAAATATTATAATATAAAATTACATTGTAGACAATTTTATATTCTAAATAAGAAATAATATAATTTAAATTTTATTCCTGAAAATTAAGCAAAATGAAAATTACAATTTATATATTTTATTTTAAATCGATTAAAAAATTCATGGTCTAGCGAATAAACTTATAACTTATATTCTAAAATTAAAAGTTAAATATATATTAGTTTATAAAACTGTTAAATGTTATTAAATTTAATTGAATATTCTAAATATTTTAATATTATTTTATATAATTTATTGTTAATTAATCACAAAAATTTTTATTTAAAATCATTTTATATGGTTGCTTAGTTGCTAATTAAATATTAAAATATTTTATTTAGTATTTGTTAATAAAAATATTTATTAATATATTCAATATATTCTACACTAAAAACTATTTTTAAAATAGATTTAATTCTATCAAATGTATATAATTATGTATTTATAATTATGATTCTATTCTAATATTTCTGGGCAATTACTTACTAATTTTATATTATTATGTTTAAAAATTAAAATTAATTAATAATTTAAAAAGAATGATGATAATTTTATTTCAGGCCTATGAAAGAATATTCAATTATTTTAAATTTTATAAGTGGTATTAATTCCGTTTTAAAAAATTTTAAAACTGATGGTCATACTTTGAATTTTATATTATTAAAAGACAATATTTCTAAATATTAAGTTAAATTTAAAATTTTCTTATCAAATTTTTTATAAAAATGATTCTTAAATTAAGAAAATATTAATTATCTTGTATTTTTAAACTTGTTTTTAAAGTATTCTTATAAAATTAAGTAAACTTATAGTTTTAAAGCTATGTTGGTTATAATTAGGCTATTATTATTTTGTCATGCAATTACAGTAATCAGGACCATTTGTATTAATGAAAATGATATAAAAAAATCCTTATGAACACTTTTTTATTCAAAACATTATAAATTTTGAGCAAAAATGACAAATTTTGACAGATAAAATTATATTCCTAATATGCTATTTTTAATATCACAGGAACACGGGTATAGAAGGTGGCTCAAAAGTCAGTTAATCTTATTTTATGTGTTCCAGTTACAGTTCTAAATAGGAGAATGTTCTTTTACAGAATTTGGAGAAACGGTTTAAAATATGATAAAACGTTTTGCTATTTCAATAAGAACACAGTTTAGTCGTTACAACGGTTAACAGATTTCTATCATAAAGTATTTGAATAAGATAGGAATATAGTTAACTGATTTTTGGTTTACTCTGATTATTCTAGTAATTGTGTAGTTTTATTATATTAATATAAGTTACATCGAAATGCGACTAAATTGCAAAGTAATCAGTCTTCTACCATATTGGTGCTTCATATAGAAAACCGCTATTTTCTTAAATTGTTTTATAGTCTTCCTTCGTTGCTTTTTTCTTATAAATATCTCTATACAATTAATATTCTAATTTGTCTGTCGAAATTATATGAAAAATTTATTATCTAAAGACAATTCCGTCCAAAATAGTATTTGAAGTAGTCCTATTAAGTGTCAAGTAAGCCTAAATTAAGCGTAACAAAATCGCATAGTGCTCTAAATAAACATGAAATGGGAATGAATTTTTCAGCTTAATTTATTTTAAAATAAAATATGAGTCATTGTTGATAAAGTGCAATATTTGAAAAACGAATAATGATAGGTTCGATAATTAGAAATAAGACTTGCATTGTGATTGGTCGAATCGCTTTCCGACCATTCACGACTAACAATCACGCTTATCCTTATTTACCTTCGACCAATTAGCAAAAACGAATGTACTGTACGCTATGCTTAATAGTTTCTTCTTGTAGAATGTAGATATTAAAAACTTTCATTTGTAAAAGTTATTAAGTAATTCTAAGAATAGATTAATACATAAGCTAAACAAACTACGTTTAAAGCCTCAAGTTATGAGGCTTAATTTTGTCCTTAAAAAATTAATAGGCCTATATATATAGGCTATATATCTTATTATTGTTTGATGACGGGACGGAGGAAGGGCCTTTTATATATTATAGCTTAGAAACACGTATCTAAATCAGGCCTGATTATGGGCCTACATTCTTTAAAAGATACAAGATTCCTTAGCATATTTATACACTTCAAAAATAATTAAAATAAATTATTATTGATGTAATAACTTTTATATAGTACATTTTTAAATTTATATTTTCTAGACATATTTTAGTTAATGAATTTTATTAACTGACGCTATTAATTAAATATTTCTCAAAAAATTTAAGAATATATTCAGGCTTAGATATGTTTATTAAATACAGATTTTTAAAAGATTTTTTAGAAATTTTATCTTAAAAAAATTCAAAGCAATAGCATTTTCTAAAAATTATTATTTAGATTTATATTAAAATGTTATAATTTATTATAATAAAGAAATTTTAACTTTAACCAGTGAATTAACCTGTTCTGATTTAAATTCATTACTATTCTAATTAAAGAAAATTTATTTTAAAAAACCCCAAACTGGTATGTTTAAAACAGTAAACTTATTCTTTATTTGTAACGTTTGTAATCGTTTCAAATTGAAATTGGTCAAGTTGCAGCCATTCTCAGCTTGCAATGATTTAATACAAATTTAAAACCAATCCATTAAGTATAGAATATAATTATTATAGAACATAAATTAGAATAAAAAAATCAATTTAATTTTAATATTTAAGAATTTAATCGTTTATAATTGCTATAAGCTGAGGATAGCCATTATATGGCCGAAAACGTTATTAAATAAGGAGTCGTTTTGGCTTCTTAAACTTAGAAATTTGATTTTTATGTAAAGTAAGTTAAATTTTTAATTAACTGATTAAATTGTCTTAAGAAAATCTTTCTCTTATAATCTTAAACTTTTTAATGTAATAATTATAGCTCAGTATAATAAATTATTTTTAAATCATAATATTTCAATTTTAAGCTACATATAACGTTTTGTAAAAATTTTAACATCTTCAGATATTCTAATATATCGAAATTAAATATTTTTGAAGTTGTAAAACTTAGAAATAATATTTCTCTACTTAAACTTGAAGATCCATATGGTTGCTGAAAGCTAAAAAAGAATACATAATAAAAATATTTATATAATATTATCAATAACTTACTAAAGTTTATAATTTAAAAATTTATATCAATTTATGTATTTTTAAATAATTTAATTTAAAGAACATAATTTTCAATATTAAGTTTTATATATTTTAGATAAAGAAGATAGTCTACATTAATATACCTATATTCCATTTACAATATTCTACTTAGAGTTGGATTTAGAGTTAGACTTATTGTTGCCCTAAGCTGTAGCATATAAAGTTCTTTTCCCTCCAGCAAATGATAGGCCTATTTAAATTTAAAAGCGTAAGGCCCTAGTTTATAGCTTATTTAGCTACAGCTTAGGAGACCTCACACTTAAACCGATTCTACTTTTTTATATATTTCTTAAAATACTATAACTATTCTTTAATATACCCTAATAAACCAATTTTCATATTTAAGACAGTTTAGCTAAAGGTTAAGCCTAAAGCCTTTTCTAAATTCAAAATTGGCTTTATTAATTGCTTAAACTTTAGGCTATTTTAAAACAACGTACTATCTTTAATTTATAAGATTAAAAATATTAATATAAAAGGCAATTCTTTATATATATAAATAGGAAAACATTTTTAAAATAACTGTAGACCTCTAATGTGTGTATAAAGAGAAGTCTTACTTATAGGCATTAGCTAACTTTATCTTACAAATTTGAAAAATAAATGAATAAGAAATCTTAATTTTTAAAGAATTTTATTAAGAAACTCTTAGTACTTGTGAAATTCTTGAAATAAAATAAATAAGAAATTCTTGTTTATTAATCCTAGAAGGTCCTTGTATAATCTTAATCATGTTGAAATGACTATAAAGTTAGGCTTATGTTAAAGTATAGCTTATTAGCCTGTTTAATCAGATTTTTATAATAAATAACCTAAATATATCGAGAAATTAGTATTAAAACTCAAATTATTAAGAAATTTTTCGAATTAAATTAAGAATTTAATTTAAAATATAATTTTTTAATATTCTTAGCCAATTGTTACAGTACATAACACAACGTAAACAACCTACACATTTATATAATTTGAAATTATATTTACTTTGAATATATTTGAAATTATATTATTTACAATTAAGCCTTATATTTATAACGCAATTTTATTTTTAAATTTTAAAAATAATTATAATTTAAAGTTATTATTGTTTAGTTCTTTTAATTTAACCAAAATACGGCAATTCGATACTAAACCTAGCCTCTGCTTTATTTACATTTTTATTTAAATTATAAAATATCTTATAAATTAGTTAAAAACTTAATTAACGGATTATAAGATTATTTAAAATATTAATCTATAAATTTTAAGTATTCCTTAAAATAAAATTACGAGTAAGATCTATCTGACTCTAACTTTGTGTAGTAATATGTTAATGCTCTTAAGTTTTATTCCTCTTTGAAATTTATAATTTTTTTATTTTAAAAAATTCTATAGATTTATATAAATAATTTATTTTGTAACATCGCTAAATTAGCATAATCAACATAAAAATTAACATAAAATTATCAAAATAACCGCAAAAACAAAATTACATCATAAAACATAGGTTATGTATGAATATGGCTACAAAATAAATATTATTATTTACAATAATATGTAACATAGTAACATTTTATTTCGGAACTCTTCAATTTGTATATGTTATAATTTTTGAAAAAAATTAGACATTTTATAAATGATTTATCTATGCAATTTTTTCGTCTATCTTATTTTATAGTAAGGATGATATTTAGAGTAATTAAACTTATAATCTGAAAATATAATTTAACAATTTACTTTAAAAATAAACATATATAATCTAATATATAATTATTAATTGGGCCTCTTTGAGGTAGAGAAAGATCCCGATTAATAAATATACTTAGGCTTCAAAAGATATGTAAAAAGTTATATTTTTTAAATGATAAAATTTGAAGAAAAATAAAAGCAAATTTATCCTTATACAAAGAAATACAGCGGAATTAATAATTTATAAAAAGACCCCATAAATGTGAGGCCCTAACAAAATGATCCTGTTAGTTCCCTTGTGATAGCGCTTGGTTATAACTAACATAATCAAATTACAGACAAAATAAAATGCAACATTAAGTAAGAAAGATTATATAGGCTATATATAAATTTCCATATATTTATATATTCAGATTTTTATAAAGGAATTTAAGTTAACATATGAGTTTTTCAAGTAAAATTCCTTGTTGTTATAAAATAAACTAATACATTTATAAAAGGCCATTTCTACAGTTTATCTTAGAATATTGTTAATTGTAGATTAATATTCTTAAAATTTAGATTATAAAAATATGCAAATATTCTTCATGTTTATATGTCTAATAGCAGAAATTTACTTTAATAGGAAAATAAATTTACATATATTATTTTTAGTTTAAAAATATTTTCTGAATTATATTAATTTTAGAAAAAAACTACTAATTTTGATTCAAATTTCATATATTTTTTCTAATTTTTGTTAATAAAAATACTTTTTTTAAAACTTATGGTTAGTTGTGACATTATTTTCAAAGTATAAAAAAAAAAGATGATGATGATAAATCTTCATTCATTTTTCAATATATATTTATCATGAGCAAACAGGATAAAAAATTAAAAAAAAAAAAGAAAGTTAAAATGATGGATAGAATCATCAAACAGTTTTTAAAAAATACATTTAATGTCAAATCAATAAAATTTACAAGGATTTTGTTGTATCTCCTAAGGCATGTTATATGTTTTTCTTAATGTAAAATGGTACAAAAGCAATATTTTTTATCATTCTGACATTCTCTACATCTACATCTAACATAGAGAATGCATTATAGCTTTTTAAATATTTTAATTTAAAAAAATATATAACTTTTTATAATGTTACTGCCTGATACTATATACTATCAAAACTCATATTCCTGTTTATCTTCCATACTTTTTTATTTATTTATTTTTTTTAAGTCGTGCAAACTTGTTAGAAGAGATGATGGATTAAAACAAATCTATCACGATTTTGTTAATTATTGAACGATATAAAAAATTTGGAATTTTTTAATTAAACTTATGTTTAAATTGAATTTTGTCAGAGTTACTTATTATAAATTATACCTTTTAATTTTATTTTTAATAATTCTGATTATTCCTAAATTGTGTCAATTTATCAAAAATTAATAAAAAGTTATTTGTTTTTCAAAAAATTGTATTAAATTCTTAAAATACATTTTACAAACTATTAGAAATTTTTTAAGGAATGTTATTTAGAAAATTAGTTAGACCTACTTCTGCTTTTAAATCTGTTTTAATTTTAAATGAAAAATAATAGCATTTACAAATCCAAAAATAGATTTAAATAATTTTTTATGTTAAATTATATAAAAATTTAAAATTTTATATTGTCCAGTAATGCATTGTCAAAGTATACTTCCAATTTAAATCTAAGCCAAACCTATAGTTAAATAATTTTAACTATAATTTAACAGATTAAAATAAATAAAAAGGTTATAAACTTCTATAAATAAGCACAAATACTTCTATTTTTTTATTTTTTATTTTTTTAAATAAACTTCAACGAGCAAGAGTTAAAATATAAATAAAACAGATTACTAGATAAGAAATATTTGTTTATATTCTATCAAGCACGTACGAATATGAAATATATAAAGTAACCATTTAAAATTTTTCAATTAGCCTATCAAAATTCTTTATTAGTCTATACTGTATATGAACTTTCAATATACTTTCACCCATAACACGACAGGAATTACATGGAGTCGTGTTACTACACAATGCCAGACAATAAGCACGAGTTATGGGGGTTATAGAATGAATACCACATTCTTTTTTAGAAGTAGATTTTTTTAGACAAGGGGGAGATGTAAGAAAAAATAAAAAAAAAGAGACCCGGAAGAGAGAAAAAGTTCCCGCCCATACGACTGACGTCACGACACCGGAAAAGGAGGGTGTTATTATTGCTGACGAAAATCGATCAAAGATGTGTCCTGACTGTTACAGGAACGACTTATCCTTCAAGAGAGTCTGATATAGACGTGTCGATTATTTCGCAAATAGGAAGTTAGTGTTTCGGAGTGTTGTTTCTATCAGGAAAAAAACAAGCAAACAAAAAAGCTCGACATATATAGATACGTCTGTGATAGGAAGTATACTTTAACCATACAATTTGTCTCTTGGTTAAGCGAGTTTAAGGGACGCCTTCTCTTCCGCTAACTATCCAGTCAAAGCTAGGGTTGCTACTAACTACTTGCATCTATTAATAAGCTAGTGCGATGACGTAAGCAGTTTGCGCTATCAGGTAGTTCTATAGATTCCGAAAATCAGTCAGCAATATCGTACTAAAGCAACAAGTCTTTACGAAACGGACTGTACAAAAAGTTTTCGAGTAACTTTTTCTTTTTTTTTCGTTACAATATTTTAGGAGTTAATCAGCTTCGTTGCATGGTAAGCAGCCAGTCAATTAAGTTAACACTTACCTATAGTTTAGTCGTTATGATGTAGTGATGTGTAATGTCGACTTTAACATCCGGGATAGCTGAGTATAGTGTACGCGACGACTAACCCTTTGCTGCCAGTACTCTCAAGGACAAAATGATTTTACCTTGGAAAGGCGTTAACATCAATATGGCCGTTCAGGGTACAAAGGGTTAGATTTGGCTATGTGATGCTATCAAGTAGCCATGTCTAGGAAGGAACTGATAAAAACTGCTTCTGTACACATAAACGTTTCTTTATATTGTTGATTACATTTGTAAATAAATTGTCCTGCTGTCTAGACTGACTAACCCTCCCTTTCTTTCTAACTTGAATTTTTTATCAATACACCACAACTAAAGTTAAAATTATTTCCAAGTATTTTATAAATTATCATCATTAAATTAAACTTTAAAACACAAATTATTTATTTAAAACATTTGAATTTCTTATTTCACAACAAAATTCTTTATTTTTTCGTGGATGCATGCATATATAATTAACTTAATTTATTGTTCGTGATTTCTTAAAAATATATCTTAATTAATTTATTGTTAATTTTATATAATTAGTGTAAAACATTAAATAATAAATTAAATTTATAAGAATAATTAATTTTAATTTTAATAAAATTTCTATTTTAAAACATTTAACTCAAATCGTTTTAACGCATTTTTAAATTAATTTGACTTAAACTTTCTGTACTGTATTTAAATTTTCTACCTCAAATTAATCAATTATTCACCAAGTTTATTTATTTATTTTGAAAAGTAAGCTTAAACAAAATTAAAATTAATTCACTTTGGCCTAACTTTTAACAGAATTAAAAGTTAATTATAATTTATTTTATTGATCAGTTTGTAGTTCATTTATTTCTGCTTGTAATGTATAGGCATATATAATTTTCGTGTATTTTATTTCATTTTTTTAAAATATAAAATTTACATAAATAATTTCAATATTAAATCATAAAAATTATTTCTTATAATCTTCATATTTTCGCACTTTATGACAAAAAAGGGGGGATATTTGAAATAAGAGATTTTCATGATTCAAAAATGGGAGATATTTAGTATAAGAATGATTTATAAAAATTTATTTCAGTAATAAAAATTCTTATATTAATTCTTTAAAAAATTGTACTAATTCAATCTTAGTACAGACTTGAATTTAAATTAGTAATGGCGCTGACAATTGCTAGTTTTAGTTGTTGCTATATTGATATTCATGTGATTCGATTCTTAAAAGGCAGATAGTGGAATGACCCTAAGAAACTTTATAAAATAATACAAACTTTAAACAATTTATCTATCGACAATATCAATAAAAATAATTTAAATCTAACCAATTGTGTTCGATGTTTTTAATTTTGAATTGTGTTGTTGCTAGGCGACATCCAATAGTAGAATTTTTAAAACTCTAACGGACTAGTATTAGTATATTATAATATACATATATTATAATAATAACTTAATATTTATTTTTAAAAATAGTTTTCATAATAAATTAAGATGATAATTTATTTTTAATATATTTTAAAAAATTAATTTTTAATGTATATTTTATAATAAATTGTTGTATTTTGTGAGATATTTTAAATCAAAATCGGTATGTATTTTAGAAAATTAAATAAATAATTTTTAATAAAATTCTGTACAAATTTATATAATTTAGCGCATTGACATTTCTTTAATATCATGTATATTTTATGCTGTATTTATTACTATTTATTATGTGTTTTTAATTGCTATTGAATAAATAAATAAAAAATATATAGGTATATATATAAAATTATATTGAAGATTAATTTTTTGAGCTACAAATTTTATAATTCTTATATAATTCGATTTTTATCTGAATTGATAATTAATTTTAAGAATTATAAAATTGTTCCTTGTTTAACAAGGAACAAGGACGAATATTGTTATTATTTTATATAAATTAGTAAATAATAAATCTCGGAAAGGAAACGGTTTAATGTAGTCTTATCAAAATTTTTAGGAAATTAAACTTATATACAGAAGCCATGCTTATGATCTAATTTACCAATAAGTATATACTTTAAGTAGGCATACAGCTCCTTCATTTTCAAATAGGAAGATGTTCTTATATAATTGAAAATAATTACGACTCTATTTATTATTATTATTTTTTTTTGTTTTTTTTTTGTCATCACTCTATCATCTTCGATTATATTTTACGTGTAATTATTAACGAGTAGCAAAGATAATCTTAGCAATTATAATAGGATCATCCATAAAGGTGATCTAGAAGAACAGAGCAGTATTGTCCCATCAGAGTTCACTCAGGTGGGAAAATCCAATACAAAAAAACTTCAACTTCCAGGACCAGATGTTCGTCTTTATATGACATGTCCGATGTCCAGGTGGGGATTAACCCTTTCCTCCCATAGCAGCCGTTGATCGGAAGATACAAACTAGTTGGACCGGTTTGCATGTACCGTGCTTCGGGAAGTGCAAGACGTGGGAAGTTAACTTTTTAGCATTCGATGGCATCAAACATTCGAGTTTTCCCATCATACCCTTTCGTTTAACCAGTTTTGAAAAGTTTTTTAATGATTTTCGAATCAGTTTATATAATTAGATATTATGCAGTATACTGTACAGGAAGACGGGGTATAATCGATAATGGGGATGTCACAACGACTCGACTTCTCAATGAATTTGTTCCCGATCTATATACCGTGTAATTTTAATTAAGTTTTAAGTAATAAATATGTATTAACAATATTCTCATTTCCTACTTTTGTATATATATGTATATATTAGGAATAAAATTTTCAATGCAGAATTGAAAGAATCGAATGCTTTATAATTACTTTGAAAACGAAGTAATTATAAAGCATTCGATAACATTTAAACTAGAAAATCTTCAAAAAACCACCCACACGAGGTTTTCTATAAGTCTTTTCAGCGGTAGACCAGTTTTCTCAGCTTCTAAAACCCACTCTGCTTATCCTTCATTGTCATTAAGATAGACTTTACATAAAGTTCAAGAGTGCATTTCATGGAAAAGTGCATATATATAGTTAAATATTAAAATGCATAAGTTGCTATTGTTAATTTTATGATTTACTTCCTGTATAATGATTGGTGTCTAATAATGAAGACACTAAAATATCGAAAGAGTATGTCCTGAGGGTTTGAAAATCAATTTCTCGTCAAATATTAGGTAGGGCTTACTATTTTTTTAAAATAATTAATATAAAAAAGCATATATATATTTAAAAAAATATATCT
>NW_019384997.1:46191-56307 GCF_000671375.1 Centruroides sculpturatus | reverse complement strand
ATCATAATATTTTAAAAATTTATTTTATTAATTTTAAGATATAAATTATGCAATATAATTTGTTTTATATTAAATTATTTGCTTTAAAATTTTATGCATTTAATAATTTTAGAAAAAAATATTTTAGGTTTTAAATATTTAAAAAATAATATTGGAATTAAACTTTTTAATGGCTATATTTAAATTGTCTTTTTAGTTATATAATTTAGTTATATATATTATTCGTTTAATTTATTTACAGAAATATAAATATAATAAAGCCGATTAAAAATAGCATTTAATAGATAATTAATAATTATATAAAGTTTAATTTCATAAAATATTTTATATTACATATGTGTATATATATTTTTCTAAATGTATAATGATTTTGCAATATAGACTTATATACAAAACATTGATATACCTTAATTGATATATCATACCTCTGAATAAAATTTTAATTTGATTTGATAAAATTTTACAGTATTTAATGTTAAATATTTAATTTAATTGAAAGAAACTTGCAGTATATTCATATTTAACGAAAAATGTAAATTTTGTTTAAAAAAGTTTCCCTAAGATAGGGATTTTTTCTTTTGTTATACGAGACAAGTTAAAGAAAAAGATGAGTCGATAGAGGACGTGGGTGATAGGACTACAGAAACCAGTCTTCCCAGGCAACAAACTAGGTGGTAAGTTGCCGGCAAAAACGGGTTAGGCCAGTATAGTTTTCTGACTACACCAATTACAGATGTCTGGTCGTTTACCCCAGCCAGACCTTGAGATAGGTCAGTGACACTGAATCTCTTCTGACTGATAGACTAGCCCTTGCCTCTACTTTAGTCAAGTTCAGTCGATATGGACAGTCATTGTTAAACTGCAATACCTCTTTCCGCGATTGCACTCGACAATAACCTTACTATAACACTATATTTAACTATATCTATATATAATTAATTTTTATGTAAAAATTTTACATTGTAATTTGTAAAAATGCACTACAATGTAATTTGTAAAAACAATCATCCATTAAATATGCTTAAATTTTATACTTTAAGTTTGATTTAGACGCATAAAATGTGTAAAATTTCTGCTTGAAAACAAACAAAAATCTTTATACATTTATAATATACAAATTTGTAAAAAAAACATTGATTTAAAAATAGCATCTAAAATATATGTATTTCTAAATATATAGGTTGATAACGTTATTTTTATCTCATGTTATATGTATATATTGTTAGAAAATTAACTTTAAATTGAAACAATTCTATTCATCTTCAAAACTTAAAGGGTTAGATATATTTCAGTTACTAAATATATTACTTTAAAATTGAAAGGAATGTATATATGGAAGAATAAAAAAAGAAAAAAAAATCTGTGTTTGATTGATCCTTGACACTTTAGTAATTGCTTTTCTTTATGCTGTGTTAGCGTATCATTTCCTTCAAAATGGCTCGACTGTTGCTAAAAGACATTTTTATAACAAAATCAAATAGTTAATTTAATATTTAAGTATTTTCTTTACTTACTTGACGTTAAAAATTCCCAAAAAATTCATGTTATATTGACACGCATGTGAAGATATTTTAAGATCATTACGTTTATTTTATTCGAAAATTTGTAAATTTAATTCCTAAATTTGATCTCTTTGATAGCTTAAAGGTTTTTTTTCGTTAAAATAGTATATAAAATTTATATTGATTCTTTAAATTTATTATCAAAACTTACGTAATTAGTTAAACATTATCGAATTCGTAATTATGCAACGAACGTTATCGCAATTTGTATTTGATACGAATATCTAAAAAATGATAATTTCTTGNTATAGACTTTTAAGAATTTAATTAAAAGACAGTCTAAATTGTATATAAAAATTTATTTAAAATAAAAGCTTTTAATAGGCCTATTCTTAACAAATTTTGCGATAAGTTTTTCATTATATAATTTGTTAATTTCTTTATGAAGTTAATAAATATTCATGTACAAAATTATTTTAAAAATTAAACAACTGTTCGAATATACATATGTAAATCAATATAAAATTTTTAAAAAATTATAAAAATTTTTACACTTTATTTCTAAAATTCAAATAAAATTTAAGAATAAAATTTAGAGTAGAAGATTCAATTTAATTAAATAATAAAGACCTAGAAATAATTTAATTTTTAAAATTATCTTAATATTTTATATGATGATTAAAAAGTAAATCCAAAAATTAAGATCTCTAAAAACAAGGTGAAGCATAAAATATAGATTATTAATATTTTAAATAAAAATAAAGGCTTAAATTACAGTTAAATCTATAAAATTATTTTAATTTTAGGCCTATATACAATAAATTATAAAGATCTACATTAAAATTACGTGCTATAGCTTGATTTTAACAAGATTTAACTTAAAAACCTTATATAATAATCTTTTGAATAAGCTTAGAATATTAAGGTTTTAACGTTAGAAAAAATTCTAATAAATATTTATCTTAATATGTTACATTTAATTTAATTTATATAACAAAAAATAAGACTTAAAAGCATAAAATATAGAATTTTATTAATATTTTATTTAAAAATTAGAGGCTTAAATTACATTTAAATCCGAAAAATTACTTAAAAGATTTTAAAATATTTATCTATAAACATAAAAGAAACAAATTACAAAGACCCTACACTAAAGTTACATATGGAAAAGTATTATTTGATTTTAACGAAATTTAATTTTTAAAAATTATATAAATAACTTCATAATTTTTTAGACACTAAAGAAGATTGTAATTTTTAAAATGATAAAAAACATTTTTAAAAATTAATAAATAAATTTATTATCAATCTATAAATATCTACAAATCAATTCTAGTGCATTTTGATAATTCAAAACGACAAATTTGGTAAAATATTTTGGAAGAAAAAAATTAATAAAATAATATTTGATAATCTAACACAAAGAAATCCTCCATAAAAACATTTAAGAACTTTCGATTATATTATTTAAGATTGAATCAGTTTGATAAGGAAATATGGACATAATTCTTGTAGAAGATATCCGGTAAATAAGTTTATAAATTCTTGTATTTAAAATATATTTAATATATTTATAAATATTTTACTATATTTTTTAATTTAATTTCTATTCTCGTTATTTGCTTAAATAATGCTTAAAATGCTAAATATGAAGCATAATTGTCGTATAAAAAGTATTTAAATATTAACTGTTTGATGCTATCTGTAGGGTCTGATTTAAATGCGTTGAGGCCTTAAGCTATAACAAGGCCCTTTACTTCATTAAACAATATAAAATTTAAAAGTGTCAGGCCCTAGTCTTGTTGCATGAAGCCTTAAAATGTAGCTTATTTAACTGTCTGCATGCATAATTTAATTAAGAATTTAATGGTAAATCTATTGTTTTAAATTCATTATTTAAATTTAAAAATTGCTAAAAATGTTTAGATAAAAATTGTTGTACAAGTACATGAGAACATTCAAATGTTCTCATGTACTGTACAACAATTTTTATCTAGTTACATGTTAATGATTTTATTAGAGTACTAAAAAAATTTTATTAAACACTAAGAAATTAATGAATAGTTACTAATTAACACTTTAAATAATTACAAACGAATAATTTATTGATTTATCTTTATCATTTTCATGTATATTAAAAGACCTCTCCCATATTATCCCGGTTTGCGTGATTCTTGTAGTTGTTACCTTTAAACTTTTAATAACGTTAATCAAATAGTTTAATAATAAATTTTTTAAGTATACAATTTATGTAAGAAGACAATTTTTTTATTTTATAATGCATAAATTATAGGCCTAAATCTTACTGAAGTTATAGATGCAAATTATTTTATTTTATGAACTTCATTAAATATTTTAAGAGATTCTATTATCATAAAGTGCAAGTTATATAATAAGTAAGATAAATGAAAAAATTAAACAAATAATTTAAAAAAAAAATTGGTCTACTTTAAACAAGCGTAGATTAACTAGTGCACTTTTAAAAATTTGAATGGTACAAATTTATATTTAAAAATTTCTTGTTAATCTCGTATCGAGTGCCTTAATTAAAATTAAACCTTAATAATAATAATTAAGAAATTTAAACTATTCTCAATAGGTGGCGCTATTGTCTATATGAGGTAACTCCTATTTGGACTATATTATTAATGGTTTTATAAGCAATATGCTTAATCAACCAACCAATTTATACAGAATTATAATTAAATCGATTGTAAAGACCCAATTCTATCGAAATTTTAAGTTGTTTTAACGTTTCAAAGAGTTAAGGCAATAGAAAATACGTTAGAACTTTGTTGGTTTTCTCACAGTTAGGCCTAAATTCTAGGATGACGCGTTTAATTTTATAAAATTTGGAAGAAATACAGCGAAAATTTTTGAATAAAATTGATAAAAATATTCCTTAAATCCTCATGAGATAGGATATGGATAATTTTGATTATAAGCTATTTTTTTAAGCCATTAATTCCTATACATACCTTCAGTAAGATAAGATTACGGCTATCAATTTTTTTTTTAATTTTTTAAGCCTCATTAAACGTGATCCTTAAATTATTTTAATATTCAAATCTACAATTTACCTAAATTCTTAAATGAAATAAATAAAAAGCATATAAAAACGATTATATAAGTTAATTGAAAATGCATACATATGCAGCCTAAACCTTACAAAAACAATTATTACATAATCTGTATAAAATTTAATTTAAAAATATCATGAAAAAGTAAGCTTAAAAAATTTATTTTTGCATGTTTAAAATCCATAAAAAACTATAAAATTTTATTTTGTTTAAAACATATTTTTACCATTTTTTAAAACTTTAATTTAAAAATAAACGAGAAAACAAATTTAAATGTGATAAATAACAAATTATTAAGCACATGATGCCAATAAGAAATTTTCAAGATGGAGATTTTTCACTTTAGTTGATTGTTTCTGATACTTAGAATGTGGGCAACACCCTAACTGATAAAAATGATCTTTTTTTAGCATTTGTCTAAACAGGTTTATATACTTTAAGGACCAGAAATTTTCAGTTTTCATCTTTAAAAATTATTTAAATATTTTAATTATTTTTTATANAAACAGCTATTAGTTAGAAAAACGTTACGGTTTATTCAAAAGAACACTTTTTTAAAATTCAGATGCATTTCGAGTTTACATCAACATTAATAGAAATTGAGTAGCTGATCTTTACTTTCTTATAATTTATCTTAAACCAGGCATTGATATCAATGCGTAGTTCGAAGTGTTAACATGTTCACAAATATATTTTTCCAAAATCACAAATATTTATTTTAAAAAATACTTTCAGAGAATAATTATAATAGGTAAATGTAGGACAATAAGCGAATAAATTTATGGCTAGAACGGTAAATCTACGGAGACTGTTGAGAATATCAACACGCTTTATGACAAAATTTTCAACAGTTTTATATATTCTTCAATTTAAATTTAGTTTATATTTCTTTTATTTAATATTTTCATTTATTTCAAGAATAACATTTTAAAAGTCATATATTTTAAGAACGTATTACAAGTATAAAAACAACAGTACTTAAAACCTTAAAAGTAGTAAAGAACAATTAATGTGATGGTATATAAATATAATTTAATTATTTAATATAAAATATTAATATTGTTTAATTAATTAGGCCCGTGTTGGAGCTTAAATTCTTCTCTAACTGAATTTTCTATCATAATACTTTAAACCTGTGAAGCAATGGGTATGTTTAACCTAAAAATGTATTTATGTTCTTTATAGTGATTATAACTTGAAATTCATTAACACAAATTGAACAAATTATAAATTAGACTTACATAAATAATATTTTTTACCTTATAGTGCTTCAATTTCGAAAATCTCCATTCTTCTTTGTTAAGTGGTTTATATATAATGAACTCTCATTTACAGTTAGAGGATGTGTTTGGGCCTCTTCGTAAATTAGAACTAAGGGCGTATCTTGTGATTCTAGGTGTTGATTATTGGCTCTTTTAATTGTACCCTATATCTGTTCCTAATAAGAGTGATTGGGAAACGTTTCAGGAAAAAAAATTACAAATAAAAAACTATCTATTATCATTCTTGACAGGAAGCTAGCGCAGAAACAATCAGTATCATTAGAGATGTTTTAATACTGAATGATACTGAATTTTTAATTTAATATTAATAAAACTACCTCAACAGGTAACAAATTGATTAAAATATAATTTGTTAAAAAATTAGGATTATATTCTATCAAAATTCAGTGACAAAGATTCATTGTTTCATTCAGATAAATCTATAGGCAGTTAACAAAATTTTTAAAATTTAATTGTATAATTTATTTTAAAAATTATTAAATAAATCATGTTAAGTTTCGGTTATGGAACGATTTGAAATTTAAGATTAATATTATTTATTAATTTCTAAATTATTTTACCTCATCAAAAGTTTTTTTCCCTTTTTTTTTATTAAAGTGTAATGACACATCGAACTACTTAAGCCCATAATTTTCAAAAGGAAATTATAAATGATAGTAATAAATGATAGGGGAATGCTTGTGGCTTGGGAAATCTAAATGACAAATAATCTAATATACGGTATGAAAAAATAATTATCGTTTAAAAGAATAAAAAAGTTTTGAATAATAAAAAAGATTATGATCGAAAAAGTACTTTATTTCCTTTAAGACAGGTGTTAACGATAAAAAAAGATTATAACGAAGAAAAAATATAAGCCTTTCAATTGACAGATGTTTAGTCACAAGAAAGTTATTTCCTATAACAGTTAACACTATAAATTTCATTTAATGTCGAAAAAAATTATAGCTTTTAAACCATTAAAAATCAATTTAATACTAAATTGATTCTAACTTACTAATAGTTCTTTTATTTAAAAAAAAAACTGTTTGCAAATAGTTTTTTCTTGTCTTCAGAATGATGTGAGAAAAAATAACAGTATAATTTTCTTGTATAAATTTTAAGCTTTGTAGTTTAATATAAGCAGTTTTCTTTAAGATTTTCTGTAGTTTCATATATAGTTTTAAGAGTTTCTATAATTTTGTATGTAGTAATAAGACCTACATAACTTAATTTTGTATTTAGTTTCTTGTAAGATCCGTAGTTTCGAATATAATTCTAAGATCTACAGCTTTTTATGCAATTTGTTGCAAGACCTTCTATAGATTGGTGTGAAGTTTCTTTTAAGAATATAGAAGTGTCTTTTGGATTTTCTATAACTTTGTGTATAGTATCTTTTAAGATTTCTATAATTTCTTGTGTATTTTCCTGTAAGACATTTTGTAGTTTTGTATGTAGTTTCTCATAACAACAATAGTTTTGTATGTAGTTTCTCATAACAACTATAGTTTTGTATATAGTTTCTTGTAAGCATTTTTGAAACATTGTATACGATAAAATATACATAATTTTCAACGTAAATCTCTTATATAACCAAAAATACGCAACATATAGAGCATCTTTATGACTGTAAAAAAGTATTGAGTAACTACATCGATTGAGTTCAATAGATTTTTGTAACAGGACAACAAACTTTTTGAGTCTTTTATTATAGTTCATCGTGTGACATTTATCTAGTATGATCCAAGCTATTGTATTGTAGAGACACTATCAAACATGTCATTAATTACATATCCGGTTATAAAACTAGTTCGATTGGCGACACCTATGGCTTCCGGCTAAAAATAAATAAATAAAAACAACAACAACTACTACTACTACTACACAAATTAAAAATATAACGTTACAAATTATAAAAAAACCCCACTAAGTNATGTCAGTCAGTTGTCTTAATGATCATCAATGCTAATAAAAAATTGATTTAAAAAACATGATAATTAGCGTTAACTAGACAGAAACTAATACTTAAATAAGCGTATATCTTATAGAAATATGATAAATTTAAATTTATCATGAGCTATATAAGTTATATATGTGTACGGTAGAGGCTATAAGTTTTATACAGATTACATAATGGTGTACAAGACTTATAGCCCACGTAGTCTTATATATGTTATACAGATTATATTTTTTCTCTATAGGACTTATAACCTTAAATTTAAACTATTAGTTTTAGAATTTAGAAACAGTTTTTATGATGTTCGTGTTTTTAATATATATATATATATATAGATTTAATTCATCTATGTTGTACAGTGCAACATGAAACGTGTTTTTATTGAAAAGATGTCTTATACAGGTTTAATATTGATATAATTATTAAATTAATAGAAAAAATGAAACGTCATAAAGAATAATTGAAAATAACAGACGTCAGTAAGTCAATTATATATATACAGATTTAAAAATAAATGCTAACAGATGGATTAAGATTCCTAATGTAGATATGTTAGAATTCACGTCATTTTATTAAAGTAATAACATCAAAATAGTAAGATACTGTCTTTTAAGCCCGGATATTATAAATGTAATTAGATTTTTGATGTTTTTATAGTTCAGAGTGCGTTAAAAGGAATAGTTTGAAGATTGATCATAAAAAATGCGTTTCTATCATCTAAAATTCGTAGGAGATGATAGAAACTCCTCTTTTGATTTGAACTTTTTCTGCGTTGAATGATTGACATTGAATTAATATAGTTTGATGAAACGAAGATTAATCTTATTAATATAATTTTAAGAAGCATGAGAATGTATAGGTTATTAAATTGTGATAAAAGTAAATAAATATTCCAAAGCAGATCACACTAACAGAGATTGATTTCAGACATGACAACACATGGAAAAAAGAAACATACGTTGAAACTACTAACCAGTTAGTTTTATTGAAAGTAATTAATGAAAACATTGATGTACTGTACATAAATGAGGTCTGAATAATTGTACAAAATATATGAAAAATTCCAATGGTATATTCAGGCATCATTATAAGAGAAATAAAAGTTTGTGCATAAAATTATTTTTGTAGATAAATTCTAATGTATTTAATTTTATTTATCTTCATTTAACTAGTAGAAAACTCTTATCAAGTACTGATAAATTTTCTTTATATTTAAAATTTTGGTTAAGACGGGACACATTCTCTTCTACCCTGAATATGCTTTTTGAGCATCCTTAAAAAATGACTCGTTTAATTTAATTGATCTGTTGATCTTCATTCAACCACATGTGGCCTTGGATAAAAATAAATGGAATAAAATTACATAAATATAAATTTACTAATTGTTATAAAATTCAGCCCCCAAAGGATTGTGATTGTTTTAAGGAGCATAAAGTCTATTTGTTGAATATAAAAATGTATTTACAAGAACAATCAAATTTCTTCTAATTTGTGTAATTTTATAAGCCTCTACAAAAGAAAAAAAGTTTTTTTATATATGTTATTATATGCAAATTTTCTTTGCAAAACTAAATACATAGACACAATCATGTAAAGCATTCTTTAAGCATAAAAAATAAAAGATTAAGTAAACAGTAATAAATTCTTATCCCATCATTTGGACAATTTCAAATAGAAAAGTAAACACTTAAAAAGCAAATATATTTATAAAAAGGATTTATAAAATTCATATTTAAAGGATTTACCTGAAAAGAATAATAATTAAATATAACAACAATTAAACCCATAAACAAATCATTAAGTTTCTTTCGAACTTGCACAAAATTAAATCAAATAGACAAAGCTTATGGATTTTATATGTAAAGTATTGTACAAAATTCTTGCATTAATTTAATTTAACAAAAAAATGCAATTTAAAAAACTTTTATAAGCTTATAAATAAGACCAATATAATATTTTATTATAAAAACGTTTTAAAAGCATTTAAAGCAGAATATATTATATATATATAATATATTCTGCTTTAAATGCTTTTAAAATGTTTAAATTTTATTAAGTTCGACTATATTTTTATTTAAAATTCGACATTATATACATAATCATTTAATTTATACAATTTTATTAAATAAATTTTCTCCTTTGAAATAATATTTAATATTATATTAATACTATAACATTAATTCATTAATTTTTCTAGTATCTTTAAAATCATTACAAGAATTAAATCATTAATAAATAATATATTTTATAATAATTATAATTATAGATCTAATGACTATACATATTTTTAATACTAGTTTTTATAATTAGTTATT
>NW_019384997.1:38820-41829 GCF_000671375.1 Centruroides sculpturatus | reverse complement strand
TCTTTAAATATATATTTATTATTAATTTAATTTATTTTTAATTCTAAGTTAAATAAATCAGTTTTTAAATTTAAAAAGGGGAGATAGCCGAAGAATAACTGAAGAGAAAATAAAATTTTAATCTTATTATTGAATTTTATAAAAATTTATGAAAGAATGAGCTTAAATATATCTTCAAAAGAAAATTTTAAAATTTATTATTTGAATTTAAGATAGATAAATTAATAATAATAATTGAAGAATAAGTATAGAGAAAATAAAATTTTGTTAAGCTCTTATAATTTTATTCCTAGTAGTGTATATATAAATAATGTTTTAGTATTGAAATTCTGAAGTTTCATTTTTAAATGAACGATTGATTGTGTCTGCCAAAATTATAAAAACAAATGGAAGAATTAAGAATCTAAAACTAGATAAATTCTTCACGCAAAAGTCTCGTTAGAGTTGTTACGTATCCTGAATTACAGTTAAAAAATTATAAGCACGAATTCTAGGGAAATTCTCTCTAATTGTAAAATTTAATGATCATTTAAAAAACATAGTTTAACTATACAATTATAATAATAATTTTCGACTATATTTTATTAATAGGTGTGCACAATTAAGTATTATACATACATCTAAAAGCGAAGTTATATAAGCTGTTGACTAAAAGCATCTAATGTTGTAAAATAATTTATAAATCTATGTTTTTATTAATAAATACATTTATAAAATTTACTTTATATTTTAGCTTATTTATACTTTTTATTAATAAATATTTAACTAAAGTATGAAAATGTATTTATTTTAATATAGGCCTAATATAACCGTTTTAATTTTAGGAAAAAAAAATCAACTGATTAAAACAGATAGAGCGTGCGACTGTTAATTTATTTATAGTTTAATCTTCGTAAAATTATAAGTTATTGAAAATACGTGGTGGTTCAAACGTTAGTTACCCGTATTCTTTTCAAGCACTTCAACAATTTGTAGTATGTCGAAGGGTTATGAGTTGTGTATAGAACAAGAAAAATGTCATTTTTAACAATTTTTGCAAAGTTTGTAAGTAATAAAGTTTTTCAATACGCGAACAATTTAACAGTTACAATGGTTAACTGATTTTTTGACTACCCTGTAACTATCTTAGATTTCTACCATAAAGTATTTAAATATGACGCAGCTTTTGCAGTGGTTAACTAATATTTGGGCCAGACTGCATGTATATGTAGGATTTATTTTATTTAAAAACTCTTGTACTAAATAGCCTTTAATAAAACTATATATTTGGAACAAATAATTCAACTTTTCTTCAATTTAAGTAGCTCATAACAAGTTCAATTTATACAAAAACTATGTTATTTCTGAAACTAAAAATTTTATCATAAAAATTAAACTATTGATACATATAAATGACATTTTTCTTTAGAGTCTCAAATAGCTTTTTTTATGCTAAAATGTTTCTAATATTTAATTTGACGAATTAATAATTAAGAAAAGAGTCTGAAGATAAAATTCTGTTACTCCATATTATCTATACGAGTTTGTTAGTTTATCTCATTGGTGTATAGTAATATATATTCAATGATTTGTATTTTTGTAAACATACTAGGCTACATGTGATATACTATAACGCTGTCTTTAATGTTAAAAACATACCAGCATCATCATAATAGTGATTTACCTTGTCATCTTTTAACTTTAAAAGATAATGAAGCAAATTACTTCGCACACTTCGCAAATATACATTAGCCTATAATACGCATTCGTAATATAGGCATATATAACTGATTTTTTAATTTTATGATAAAATTAACAGCTTTAGAAACAGAATAACTCTTGTTACAGTGTTATGAGCTATCTACGTTGATAAAAAGTTAAATTTTTATTCTAAAAACTCCGTATTCCGAGTCCCCCAAAATTTTGGATATTTTCTTATAATATTAAGAAAAATGCTTTGCGATTTGATACTTAAAAACTCCAAATAAGACTCATTTACTTTCAATTTTATTTAATCTATACTAAGAATTATTAAATTAAGATGTAGAACTTACTGATTTTAGAAATTACTAATTTTATTAGTTTGAAAACACTTAATATTTCTACAAAAAAGTCATAGTTTTAGATTTTGTTCTATTGAACAGTGAGAATGTCCGTACCTTAAATCCGCCACTGATGATGAGCTTTAACAACTTCTTATTAAAAGTTCACATTTTTTTTTTTTTTTTTAATTTTACGAAAACTTATTCGCAACTAAAAATAAATAATTCGTTTATCTGTAAAATTTTAATTTAGATTGTTACAAATTTAGATACAGAAAGCCATCCAATAAATGCGTACAATTCATAGTATAGTGTGACGATTACAAATGTGGACCGAGTACAATTCGAGTTTGACGACTCCCCTCGTTCTAAGTGTACAATAATAGCTTGAAACGTTTCTATAGAATGAATTTATGAGCAAATATTTACCTAAAGAGCATTGATTTATAATACACTGATCAAATATTGAGCAGTTAAGGTTTCATTGAAAACTACAGTTTAATTACAGAATAATGGTAATAGTTATAGAACTACTAGTACTACTGTAACTAAACTATTTTTAGCCTAGTACTAGACCAATAGAGCTGTTGGTTTAATCAAATTATTAATGTAAAACAAAAAAAAAGTTTTTCATTTATGCTATTGCTGTTGTGATCTAATCTTGGTTTTATCTCTACATCGTTAGTCACAATGCAAATTATAAGTATAATGAAAACTTTTAAAGCGGATCTTGTAGAATTTAATTTACTATAATATTTAATTTAAAAAATTAAAAATAAAAAAAACCTTTAAATAATAACAATTTTAATGTCACATAATTACATTCTTAATTAATGCCAATAATCTGCATAATTTATATAAAAATATAATTGAATTTTTTTAAATTTATGAAAACTTTTTGAAAATTTTCTTTAAATATATATTTATTATTAATTTAATTTATTTTTAATTCTAAGTTAAATAAATCAGTTTTTAAATTTAAAAAGGG
>NW_019384997.1:33713-37290 GCF_000671375.1 Centruroides sculpturatus | reverse complement strand
ATATATAATTTATTTAAAAAATAATTAACTTATATAATCGCTACATAAAAATTTAATTTAAAAATTTTAAAGATATAATAATTATAAAAATTTTATATTATAAGCACAAAGCTAAGTTAGCTAAGCACAAAAATTAAAATTTTCTTTAAAATTTTATAAGCTAATTTTAAAAATATACTTCCATTTTGTTTTAATAATAATAATCTTATTAAATCTTTAAATAAATTTTAAAAGAATTAAAATAGTAAATAAAATTTATAGAAAAATAAGTAAAAAAGAAAGAAAGTATTTTAATTCAAATAGATAAAAGACTGACTGTTTAGTTACTGAGCTATTATAAGGAGCTCTATTCTTAGTGTTAAACAATGGAGTTACTGATATCCATGTGTGGGTACTTATATCAGAGTTGGGTTACTTCTTAAGTAGACTTTTGGTATTTTTACTCTTTGACAGATTAATAATATTAAACTCGAATGTTTTTAACAATGATAAATTATGCTTATGCTTCTTCATTTTTATTGAAGAAATTTTTCTTAAGCTGTAGGCCTATGTGACAACCGCCATGATTCTTTAATTAATTTTTTTTTTTTGTTAATTAAAATGAATAAGAAATATGTACCAAAATCTTGATTTAAAGATAAACAAATATTTAGTTTCCGTTATAAATTTTCATGATATGAGTTATGTAAAATGGCCTGAATAGGATTTTCATCCTTTGGATCTTCCTTTAGATTCTCAGCTCTCATTCTTTAGGTCCTTTTTTAGACTCTGTTTAGGGTCTAATCGGATCTAAAGAATGCTTATTTATACGGAAAAAGATAATTTTTAGGAGTTATTTTGGTCTTCATCCTTAGACTCCATTAGGACTTTAGATTCATTTAGGCCTTCACTCTTTAAACTTTACCTTTATAACTAACAGGATCTACAGTCTAATAAAGGATAAAGGGCTATAACAATTTTACAGTTTAAATATTGAAAAAATAAAGTTTTTAAATTTCTAGATTTTATAATTAATTTATGCAATTAAGATACTTAATATAAATTCGAATCAAATCTTTTATAACAACTTTTTAAGACTGTACTTTTCTTTAATTTCTAATAGCAAATATCAAATAAGTTGCGAGTGTTTATAATAACATTATCTTTAATCTACACTTTTTAAACTATTCTGTACAATCTTGAATGTTGCCTGCAATATGTCCATCAACTTTCTTCAAGAAACGGTCGTCTGTCATATCTCACTCCAGAAAACTGACATTTAGACAATAGTGTAGTGAATGAAGAACATCAACTTAGCAACAATGCTAAGTCTCCTTGTTTATTTCCAACTGCTCTTGTATAAAAATGATTATAACATGGCGATATATACATTAGAATGTATCTTAGATCTTCATATGTCACTTCATACAGACGGCTATCATTTTTAAATGTGATGATAAAATTATTTTCAGTATAGTGTTTATAAGCCTACACTTTAAAAGTGCAGTAGAGACACTTTGACATCTGATAATCATTTTGGCTATACATTTACACATAAATTTTGTTTTGTTTTTCTTTTGTGTAAAAAATAAAATTCTGCTTGTTTATTCGAAAACCCACGTTTTTATTTGATTTTTAACCTTTCCGACTGTTAAATTAGCCAACATTAGCCATTTAATTGCATTAGAATACAATTAAAAGGCTATTTTCAAGGAATCTTATAGTATCAATATCCTGTTTTCTTCTTTTGTATTATAATGTTATATATTGATATTGAAATTATTACGCAGAAAATATTCAAAAATTGAAGGGTTTGAATTCATAAAGAGTTTCTCATGTAACATACAACTAATTTTTAGGGGAAAAATTAATTTCTCTATGAGTAAAAAATCAGCTCTAATTCAAGCTTTAAATAGTTTTATGGNTTGTAATTCTGACAGACTTTGTGTGTTAATTTAGTTTGTTTTCAAGTTTTTAAAAAATGGAAGATAAATGTTTAGATATTAAAAATCAGTTATATACTGATATTCAATTATTAGAGAGGTTGCATAGGCCAAAATATGTAGCTTATAAAGATGAAATACAAATTATGAAGACAATAGATGTAAATAATACAAAAAACATATAGGCATAATAAGTTGTATTATTCTTTATTATTTTTTTTATTTTTATCATGTATAAGCAAAATTAACTAAAGATCAGATTTAATTTATAAAATTGCATTTATATATTTAAATAATAGTAAAATTTCTGAAGCAATCTTAATTCTTCGTTCTAGAATCATGGCTAGGTCTAAATGGCTTGACTTCTGAAATGAGTTTCTTAAATTTAACAAAGAAAAAAAAAAGGATAATTTAAGCTAACGAATTGAGGAAGATTCTTCTAGCTTGCTCTTCTACCACCTACCTCGTCTCCATGACAACATAGTGGGGATCGATAAGTCGACGTCATTACTAGGGAATGCTCATTGGTTTAGCGCATCACGTGCCCTTTCGTGTCTCCAGCAATGAGAAACGAATTCTTTTAATTTAGAATATCGACCCGAATAGTAGAGTTGAATAATGTAACCAATGTTCTCGTATCTTCCCATATCTATACCGCAGGCCTGATTAGTTTTAGATCTACTCTTCTGTAGAATTCTATCTCCAAATCTTAATTATTAAGCTGATATATTGCTAAATTTTAATTAAAACAATGAAAAAGTGCATTTAGAGACTTAAAAAAACAGAAGTTGACTATGCTACCTTTTATTTTCTCTTTGATAAAGAAAATAATTTAATATTATATAAAGAATTAATTAAAATTTAATTTAAAACTTGTTTGCTTTCTATGTTTCCTGATAAGTGTACGAAATTTGGTCTTATTAATTTTTTTCATTGAATTTTTAGGAGGAAAAATATAATTTTTTAAAATTGTGTTAAATTTTATACTTTTATGTATATTTATTATTATATCACTATAAAGTATTTTTAATAATTAATTGTTATACATTTAACATTCAGTTTAATTACTGATTACTATGTATAAAATCAACATTTTGGCTTTTTATGTTGTTTTTATTATCATTACATTTTGTATGAATACAGTATGTAGCCTATATAGATCTATTTTTACAATGCATCTTTAATCATAGATAGAGAAACAGAGGAAGACCCCTAGATGAAATGAGACTAACAGGTCCTAAGTCTATTAGGGTCTCATCTTTTCATCATTCTAACAAGTTCTAGGGCCCTAAAGCTCCAAAACTTTGTGTAATGATGATAATGATGATGATGTTTAATAAAAAACTGAGTTATATTTACGTATCGACACCTAAAGTTATAATTTATTGTTATTTAAAAAAGTGGGAAAAATGCATAGTTATTATTAAAATTAAACTTAATATTTTGAATATAATAACTTATATTCTTAAGATAAATGAGGCACACACAAATAGAAGCACATAAAATTACATTTAAATATAGTCATATATAATTTATATAATTATAATTTTTTAAAAATACAATTAACATATAAATTAATTATCTTTAAATAAAGAAAACGTATTTATAAAATAAGATATTTCATTCAAGAAGTTTTAGAAGAATTTTAAATGAAA
>NW_019384997.1:0-31913 GCF_000671375.1 Centruroides sculpturatus | reverse complement strand
CTACAATATTTGGCTATGTCTTGGCTACTTTAATATTATTTTTGTTAAATTTTTGCGTGTTTTAGCTGGCAACATGGCTCGACCATTAAAGGGAGACCAGTATTTAAACGAGACTTAATTTTCTAATTATGAGTGGTTGTTTGTTTCGTGAGCAATAAAATAATTTAAAAATAATTTTTAATGATACAATAGCGACGATTATTATTTTAAAAAAAATTTGTTAGGCTTAACATCGATGAAAATTCAACGCGAAGTTGGTTAATAGCGATATACTAATATACTAATTACATGGGATATACTAATATACTATACTAATGTATTTTTTTCATTCTTTTCGGTTATCCGACCTACCCGAGTCCCCAAATGAGTCGGATAATCGATGATCTACTGTAGGATTGAAACTGAATTAAATTTTTAAAAATTGAAATTAAAAATTAAATTGTAGGTCATTTATTGTATATAATATGAAGTAAACATTGAAGACAATTAAATATTAATTGTGGATATCGAATAATCAATCGAATTTAAAATTATTTATGTAATTTATAAACAGAAAGTAGATCTAATTAATAGTACTCATTAGTTTGGAGCTAGATAATAACATCAAGAATTACAAATAAAAAGTCATTTAAATTATTATATCTTTGAATATTTTATAATGATTATTATTGATCTATATGAAGAGTAGATTTTATATAATTTTGTTTAATTTTAATGCTATATATTTTTAATTTTGAGCTATGAAGTTGTTAGTATTTCTAGACTTTAGTTGTAGGTTTCTTGAAGGTAAGCAGGAAAAATATGACTAATAATTTTTCTAGTTTTAATAAAATTAAAATATGTTTTTTAATTCATAAATTACGTTTTATAATTTTAATAAATATTAATTAAAATCGTAATTATAAATTTTATAAATTCAAAGATAGGCTATAAGTCTGAACTTTAAAGTAGAGAACATCATTGAATGTTAATTATTTACAGTTTTTTTAGAAATTAATTTGATTTTTGTTAATTTATATATTTTTAAGATTTAAAATTTCTTGTAAAAATTTTTAATTAATTTATTTTTTAATTATTTACATAATTTTCATTCTCGTTTGTTATATAATCAATCTTACTTTAGATTATAATGCAGTTCATTAATAAGTTCATATGCATAACTTTAATGCATTAATTTCAATATTATGTGCTTAATTACATATATTTGACAATATTTTATGTATTTTCAAGTAATAAATTCATAAGAATTTAGATTTTTTTGAAATTTTTAAAATTTTCTGAATAATTAATAAATAACTAACTATTAGCTGTTTTTCATTAACTTCTTTGTAAATTTTCTAATTATTGCTATAATTATGTAAGAAACAATGTTATAACCAAGTTAAATAGTTCAAAATAAAAAAAGAAGCTGGCAAAAGTTCTTGTAGGACTTTCCTGGCATTCGAAAAAAGGGAAATGCCTTATTTTTGAGTAGGGATGTGATTTTTAAAATAGCATTGTAAATGCTAATAATAACCTATCTGTTTTCAATAAGCTAAAAACTTGTACAAGTAAAATTTTCATTACATCTGACGCCACTGGAGATATGACCCCTGCCCCTTTTTCTTCCCACTTGACTTATAATCTCCAAAATATAATAACATCAATACTTCATATATAGAAATATTTCTATCAAATTTTTGNTAAAAGAAGAGTATATTTTTTTATGAGGTGGATGTAGAGCTATTCTTATTATTATTCACTAGAAATATAATAATAGAAGAGAAATTAGAACTTGAGATTTTGCACAGTTCCGGCTCAAGAACTCAAACTAATGCATTTCTCTTATTTTTAAAATTGCAGTAGAAAGTAATATGTCATATAGCATATTGTAATACATTTAATGTAGTCAAATTTAAGACTTAAAACTATAAAAATTATATAATGTATTAAATGATTAAATATAAGGCTTAAGTAGACTGTATAAATATAAGGATCAACTAGACTGCATAAATATTTAGGATACTTATACAGTATGATTATTTTTTACATATAACATCATTTACAAATACTTATTTTATATATTTGTTATTATAAAAGTGTTCTTTCGTACACTCTGAATAGCTTTCTCTTATATTTTACATGTAAAGTGTACTTTCATGAACAATGTAAAATTGTTCTATGTGGCGTCATTCAACTATCACTAATGTATTATTTCAAAGTTTTTTGATGTTTCTGCCTTCACCTCTTTCTGCTCCTGGAGAAGAAATGAATTCTACTTTCGATCTCTTCCACTCTTTCTATTAAAAAATGTTTAAGCTTAAATTCTACTCAAAATTCTTCTAAAAATAGTTTTGTCCTGTTAAACTAACTGCTGAATATTAATACAAAGAGAAATATTATATAGATAGTTGTTCTTTCACTCATTCTACAAGTGAAATGATATTTTTCTTACGTTTTACATAGTTCATTCACATTCACACATTTTGAGAAAATAAAATCTAAATTACATAAAAAAAACCTTAGTAAAAACTGTGTTAACTATATTTACACACTCACGAAGTGCACATAAACATTGACTATATATAAATAGATCTCTTATGTAAAAGCAAAGCTGCAAATTTAATTTTAGTTTTTTTAATTTAAATATTATTATTATTGATATAAACTTTAAAGAAAATTATTTTAAATTGAATAATTTTAATTTTGTACAAAGTAACGGATTCGTAGATATGCTTTGCAGTGAAGCATTCATATCGTTTTTACTCGATACGCGTACTACTACAATTTTAAACAAGTAATGATCTTATGACTGTTCCAAGTTAAAATTTGGCACACGTACTCTAAAATATTTCAAAATTATTTGAGATTTTTTTTATTTAAATTTTTAGAATATTTAAGGTTGGATATTAGTAGATAATAATTGAAAAATTAATTATTTTTCTTTTACTTTGAGCATTATATTAGCTAATTTAACATACACTGTGCAATAATAATCTTTATATATATATTTATAAAATAGCTTTGAAATAAATCACCTGATATCAGGGAAATTTAGAGTTTTTCTAAGTGTTAAATTTTAAAATTTTAACATCTTGCTTAAAATTCGCCTTAAAAAGTTACGAAAAAATTAATCATAAACTAATTTTGATTTTTAAAATTAAGAATAAAATATTTCATTTAAATTAATTTAAAATATAATTATCTAATTTCTCACTTAATGTATGTGAATAGGCCAATTAAATGAATAATTTTGTTTTTTAAATGAACTAGATAATAAACGTTTATCATAAATTATTTATTCAAATAAACCCACATTTATGATACAAAGTTTAAACTTTTTTAGTTATGCATAGCTTACTATACTGTATTCATATTGAGCATTTATAAATATAACTTATTATAGATTTGGTCATGTTTTAATCAAATGTATATTGTGACAATTAGAAATGATTTTTCATCATATTCGTTATTTAATTTTTAAATTTTAATAAAATACAATGATTTTATCATAAAAACTATAACTAAAAATAATTTAGAAGTCAATGCTCTTAATGAACACATACACACGATTAAAATGCTCCTTATACATTGTGTATAGCTCATAGTAACCTCCCTCTGTTAATTATAATACAATATTTATATATAATTTCCAAAAAAATTAAAGAATGAATTATATTTCCTATGAGAAAAAATGTAATTTGTGTGTAAATATAAGATAATTAAGCAAGGATGTAAGTTCAATTTGGGATGACTTTCTCGATGTGTTCTATGTAATATTTTGACGCCTATATTTTTCTAAGCTTTGTAAATATGTATTAATGGCAGCATGTAAGATTTTTTTATATAATTCTGTTCATTTCTAATCTAAATTGATGATAACAATTACTAGAATTAATGCTAACTGCCATATTAGTATATAAAATTACTTAGAAAGTTATATTTTTGTATGACCACTTTAATTAAGTAGACAAGGTCATTAAACACATTAATTCTAATTAGAAACGGTCTTAAAATCATTTCTATTTTGTATTATGTATATTTTACGAAGAGTTTTTGATCTAATTATAAAACTTTGTTTAAATACAGAGTCATTCAGTACAAGAAATAAGCATTATAATTCTGATATATGCGTTTATATTTGATGAAATAATATAAAAGTTAACATATAAAATACAAGAACAAGAGTTAAAGAAAAAATTCTAGATGAAGATTAGTTGATACTTGATCAATCATAAAAAAAACTGATATTATCTCTTCAAAAACCTGATCTATAAACGTATTTTTCACACGTTTCAATATACAAAAACACTATAAAATATATTTTTCGATAGGTTTAGTATCTATATTTTTACATAATAAAAACTCTAAATGTATTTTTATTAACCTAGTTCTTGATAAAATATTTGCGTTTACCTCACATCATTTATCCTTTGTTTCACTTATCACATTCTTCTTTCTTAGGATTTCGCAAAACTTTTCTATACAACATTCCCAGTTTGTTTTTATTCTAAATGTGTGAAAATTCGGGAGACTAAACTTAAGTTTGTCTAATTGTAGAATTCAGTGTTCATATATAACGTATCTAATTCAATGAGAAGATAGAAAATACATAGATCAGTGCATAAATATTGTGTGTTAATGAACGAATTTCAAGTAAAATATTCAAGAATATAAATTAATGAAAAAGAGATTTTTCCATCCCCTAAATTTAACTGATTATTTAAGACTTTGATGAATTTAAAGGAAATAAACTACTAAAAATTTGCATAAAGTGACATTTTACTCAGCAGGTGTTGCAAATAGGAAAAGTTTTTCCTCGAAGACCAGCATTGGTCTACTAGTTATTTATTTAATTAGGAGACAATGAAATAAATGTCTTTTCTAAACAAAAATTGTCTTTAAAACTAAAGAAATAATTATTATATATCGATATAAAACATGATTTTTATCTGTTCTTTAAGGGGGGAAATGTCTAAAAAATTCAAAAAATAGACGCTTTAAATCAAATATTTTGCTGTAGAAAAGAACACGTTTCGATAAGAACTAAATTATAAACAAAAAGAATTAATATTTGATCAAAATTTCAAAACTAATTACATTATAATAATTTCTTGATGAAAAACGTTAATATTTATTTAAAATTTTTAGAAGACAGTTTAACTCTATTTTTATTGAAAATATATGAATTTATTCATATGTACTGTATATAAAGGCCTATATGGGATACGAGGCGATCCTAACTTAGTTAACTATTGTAAAGACTGACTTGTTATCTTATTTATTACTTACAGCATTATAAAAGTTGTAACGTAATTCGTGTATTATTATAAAAAGTTTTTAATAAAGTTGTTGAATAAAGCAACAATTTAGTTTCATAACGGTTAACTGACGTTTGGACTTCTGTTTTATTTTAATTTCTAAAAAGAATATTTGAGTAAGACGATAATTTATTCCATAAAATGGTTAACTGATTCTTTAGACCATCCCGCATAGCCTGTCTGTACAATTTTACCATAAAAATTACTTGAGCGAGACAGCAATATTTTTAAAAATTTCACAAAGGTTAACTAACTTTTGGGCCATCTTATATTAAAAGACAAGATAAAGATTTTTGTTATTTATATATTTTTTGGATGGCAACGACCTATCTTCTAACAAATTTTAATTCTCGATCAATAAGTCGTTGCTTCAAGGAGCTTGAGGCAAATAATTGAGGACAAAAGACCGAAATGTACCGCTGTAACGAGCAGGTGTTTTTTTTAGATTTTTATTATTGAGCCAAGCTCAATATGTAGGTTGTTGAATATTACAGGATAAGATCACACCTGCTTCACCTTTAAATTATCCAATATATTTTGGAATTTATTAGTTCATTGACAGACGATTTCAAGGGGGGTAGAAAAAAGAATAAGCTAATAAATCTTCTTTGACTACAATTAGTTTGAAGATAATTTGTCAGAAATTGTTTCCTACATTAAAGATTCTATTAGATATATATACATTTACATATATAAACTATGTTATTTCTGTCTATCAAAACTCCATTATAACTTGTTTATTTTATTTATAATTAATTTTTAAATTGATTATTTATATAAATTTTTTAATATTGAAAGCATGAAGAATGATTTGTAATTAAAAAAATAATTTAGTAATTATTTGGCCTATTTAGGAACATTTAAATAAACGTTTTGCGTAAGTTTTATATTGAAATATGTCGAATTATGAAATAATATGTTCTATTTTATAATGATAATATGAGTATATTATTGCAGAATTTGCTTGTGTATATGTCTACCTCTCCTGGATTTTTTTGGATGAACAAGACAGCAATTAAGACTGTACAAATGTCAACTGACTTTTTGTCTACCTCTGTAATATATCTGTTAGATTTCTACCGTAAAATATTTGAATAATGCCTACTTGCTTAATTACTTCTATAGGTGTAAGGTTTATTTTAAAATTTATAAGTAGGGCTCTTCACATAGCGAGAGACCTGAGCCACTAACCTATTTGAAGTTTCTGTTATATTAAGAAATTAACATTATACTTTTTAAATAATAAAATTTGATAAAAATATATATCGGATTTTCTTCTTAATATACAAGAAATGCAGTGGAATGATTCATTTGTAATAAATGTTTTTGAATCTTCGTAAAATGTGAGCCTTAGCCAAATGAGCTTGTTGGTTCTCCTGTAATAGGACCTGCTTATAATCCTAGGAGATAAACAGGAAGTTTCGCTTGTTCATGAACTAAAAATTAGTAAAATTTGCTTTCCATTTAAGGGCCATTTAACCCTGCTTATAAGGTTTAATTTAAACTTATAAACAGGGTCGCTCTCGTCTCTGAGAGACTAATTACTATTTTGAAACCACGTAAATATTAGGCCTGAGTCAAATAATCTGTAGGCCCCACGATAGAGCCTGCTTATAAATCTAGAAGTCTGTAAATCAATTTTTACATGTTCGTGAACTAAAAACAGTAAAATTTATTTCCTATTTCGAGGCATTTAATAATTTGCAAATGGTCTTGTAGGCCAAGCAAGTAATGAATTATTTTAAAACTTTTAATGATTTTTTCCTTCTGAAAATTAATAATAGAATATAATAAAACATTAGTATGCAAAATACGTAAAAATCATTTGATTAATTGAAAGTTTATTTTGAGTTTTTGTTTTTTAATTATAATAATCATNTATTTATATAAAAATACGATCTAATATAATTAATTTTTAAAAAATATAATTTGATTAAAATTGAAATTCGCGTTGAAGAATTAAGTCTCTGTTTTCATTTTTTGATTTTAAAAAAGTTAATTTTTTTAGAAATGAAATTCTTTCGGTTTACGTCATAAAAAAATCACAAAAATTCCAGAAAAACGAATTTATTTTCCAAAAACACACACGATCAAACACAATATTTGAACAAGTTTCTTTCGCTTCGACGGCGATTCGGGGGTGCTCCTATAATAATCACACTGTACTTACTGTACGTGTATACGCAATGACGTCACCAAACGGAGTAAATCATCTTAAGATTAACTATGTTAAGTAACAGACAATCTTCGTGAATTAATTTTAAAATATTCTTAAATTTCCACAAAATTAAAAAAAAACACTTCACAATTCTCTTAACTATCGACGAATTACATTTTGGTAATGCCCCTTCAACCCTTTCGTTCCGCCTGGTCATGACTCACCTCTGGGCTTCCGAACACATCTGGCTAGTCTAGGAAGTGGTAAAAACATCGTCTGTCTACTGTCTTGGTTTCTACATAAATATTTTTCGCCATTATATAAGAATTACACGTGTTCTGCATAAAAATTCACATACTTATATACTCACGTACTTTATATATACATATATATTTAATGCGCCTGTAATCTTTAAAATTTAATACATTTATTTCAAATAAATTCAAAGTTTTGCGTATTTTTTTTTAAATTTAATTATAACCAATAATAATAATAATTGACACATTTCTTTCCATATACAGTAATAATAGATTACTGGATGAATCCATTATTTATTGCGGGTATACACGAATGAAGTTTTTAGTTATTGAGTGATTGGTTTCACTCGTGACACGAGGAATATCCTGCGAAAACAGCTGCCATAATTCTCTTTAGTACGTCATACAAGAATACGATACGTAATGAAGTTACGCGCGTGATGTATTGTTCGTTATAAGTACAGTACAGTACGTTTGTTTTTTCGTATTGTCTAGTAGCTTGCTAAAAAATCGAATTTTTGCGTTCTTTTCGAATGATTTTCTACATAAAAAAACAAAAAACTAAATGAGCAAATGATATAAATTATTAATAATTAATATCTCTTATTTTTAAATCTGATGAAATATGCAATTTTTCGATATGATTTATTTATGTCTAAGTTGATTTTACTCTTAAAAAAACTGTTTTGCATTTTCTGTAGGATAAAAATGAAAAACCTAATACTCTTTAGAGTAATTCACTTTTTCGAAATACTTTTTTAAAAGTAAATATGCGCTAAATAAAACAAATGTTCTTTATTTGGTTACTTTTTGTAGTTTATTTATCATCAGAAACACTTTGTATTAGTTATAGAAGAATGTAAAATATGTAAATGATTTGATGATTAAATGTTAATGATGATTGAGTATCATTAAATGCCAATCAGCAGAAAATCGTTGAAGATAATTGAATTTATATCATCTTAAATTACATAACTGAAACGTTTAGATAATATTTAATTTTTAATTACTTTGTTCTTATTTTAGCAAAATGCCAAATTAAGTTTTTATCACGTAAGTTTATAATAAAAAATGAATTATTTTATTAAAAAGTAAATAATATTAATAGATTTGATTTAATTTAATTATTTACATGTAAATTTTAATTTTTCAGCTTCTAAACAGGTTATTTAAGCATAAAATATCTTAAATTTATACGCGTCATATCATCTTTACGGCCATTTTAAATAGTAAAAATAGACATTGGCCTACATTTAAGCTTCGAAATTATAGTTATTTATTCATTTTATTTAATCTTATAACCACTCGGTTTATACTATATTCAAAATTACAAAGCATAGTGGATCTTGTAACGTAATGCATAGCCTGATGCTTTTGGTTCAGTGATGATTATCCAATAAAAATAATAAATGATTATTTTATATAAGGCCTAAATATATATACACACACATCATCGAAATATAATTTATTTTATACCAAAATAACTTTGATTTTTTCACTTTAATGGTTTAAAAGTAATTTTAATTTATTTAAAAAATTAAATTCCCAATGTCTTTAAACAAATGGTTTAATAGAGTTTATTTATACTAAATTATTTATTAAACTATCCTAATGATTATATTATTTTCTTGGTTTTTGGTGTGATTTTCTGTTAAAGTATATAATTTTGTTAGCAATATTTAAAAATAGATAACTTAAAAAATTATTAATCACGTCACTAATTGAAAGTAGTGAAGTTTTGTTGTCGAAAAATTACAAATTAATGTTTCCATTTTCAATTGTAGCAAAAACAATCTAGAGAGTGTCTATTTTTAGAGAAACTTTTCGCAAAGTAAAGATAAATTCTATGGTGACGTCTACAGAATTTTTCTCTCTGTAAATTCCTAGTAAATAGTCTAGAAAATCTTTACTTGAAACTCTGTATACGATACTAGTAAAAGTAGAGATTCTCTACAAAATAATGATTATATCGTATAAAGATTCAGAGTAGAGATTCTCATAGAAATAAACTATAGAAGATAGACCCTTAGAGAGATTCTTCAAAGAATGGCTATTCTCCTGGAGAGAGACGACAGATTCTTGTAGTGTCTGTAAGAGTCAAGACATTACTAAATTCCAGGGCTTAAAGATAGAGAAGACAGAGAGAGAAATTTCAGAGAGAAGAAGAGAGTGTAATGAGATTAACTCTCCTTCTTCCTGACTTTGTAAAGAAACTATCTTTTATAGAGTCTCCTTATGAGAATGGAAACATTAGAAAATTCCTGGAAAATTGTAATTCTGACAGACTTTGTGTGTTAATTTAGTTTGTTTTCAAGTTTTTAAAAAATGGAAGATAAATGTTTAGATATTAAAAATCAGTTATATACTGATATTCAATTATTAGAGAGGTTGCATAGGCCAAAATATGTAGCTTATAAAGATGAAATACAAATTATGAAGACAATAGATGTAAATAATACAAAAAACATATAGGCATAATAAGTTGTATTATTCTTTATTATTTTTTTTATTTTTATCATGTATAAGCAATTATAATTAACTAAAGATCAGATTTAATTTATAAAATTGCATTTATATATTTAAATAATAGTAAAATTTCTGAAGCAATCTTAATTCTTCGTTCTAGAATCATGGCTAGGTCTAAATGGCTTGACTTCTGAAATGAGTTTCTTAAATTTAACAAAGAAAAAAAAAANTATATATATATATATATTTTTTTTTTATTATGTTAAAGCGGATGTATAGATATCATTATTATTATTAAACGGCAAATAAAAATTCCACTACTGAATAAATCTAAAAAATATATACAGTATATAATTTCTCTTCCAGAAAAAATGAGAATAATATTACAAACATTTACAATTTATAAATGATAGCCCATAATCTTTTCACTATTGTTTTAAGTTACATATAGTCTACTGGAAATTTAATCAAATTAGATTACAAAATATATTCTAGTTAATAATAAAATACATATTTTTAAAATAATTACATAGTATCTTTTAACGATAATACCATGACTGTTCATATTCTTATTCGTAGTTTTCTAATGTTTTCTAGCTTCAGCTCTTGGTGTTTCCAGAAAAGAGAGAAAGAATATTTTTTCTCTCGCACTCTTTTTGTATAAAAGAATGCATTTTACACTAAATTCTACTCCAAATTTAAAGAAACGTATTATTTCTCTGACAAAAAAATCACCGCTAAATAAAAAAATAAGAATTTATCTACTTAAGGCTGAACTAAATGGCATATTCAAGGCAAATTTAAAAATATGCTTTACTCGTAATCTTTTAGATGTATAAGTCTTTTTACATCTATCTACAAAAAGTTTACACATAACTCTATTATTCGTTATGATCTTTAGTGGTGATATATGCACACACAACGAATTATAATGAAATATATAGAAAAATTAGACCAAATAGATTAATTACTTATGTAAAAGTTCAAGTTTTAGTTACAATATCTAAATATGTCAACAATAAACTACAGAAATATAGCCTATAAAAGAAGAGTATATTTTTTTATGAGGTGGATGTAGAGCTATTCTTATTATTATTCACTAGAAATATAATAATAGAAGAGAAATTAGAACTTGAGATTTTGCACAGTTCCGGCTCAAGAACTCAAACTAATGCATTTCTCTTATTTTTAAAATTGCAGTAGAAAGTAATATGTCATATAGCATATTGTAATACATTTAATGTAGTCAAATTTAAGACTTAAAACTATAAAAATTATATAATGTATTAAATGATTAAATATAAGGCTTAAGTAGACTGTATAAATATAAGGATCAACTAGACTGCATAAATATTTAGGATACTTATACAGTATGATTATTTTTTACATATAACATCATTTACAAATACTTATTTTATATATTTGTTATTATAAAAGTGTTCTTTCGTACACTCTGAATAGCTTTCTCTTATATTTTACATGTAAAGTGTACTTTCATGAACAATGTAAAATTGTTCTATGTGGCGTCATTCAACTATCACTAATGTATTATTTCAAAGTTTTTTGATGTTTCTGCCTTCACCTCTTTCTGCTCCTGGAGAAGAAATGAATTCTACTTTCGATCTCTTCCACTCTTTCTATTAAAAAATGTTTAAGCTTAAATTCTACTCAAAATTCTTCTAAAAATAGTTTTGTCCTGTTAAACTAACTGCTGAATATTAATACAAAGAGAAATATTATATAGATAGTTGTTCTTTCACTCATTCTACAAGTGAAATGATATTTTTCTTACGTTTTACATAGTTCATTCACATTCACACATTTTGAGAAAATAAAATCTAAATTACATAAAAAAAACCTTAGTAAAAACTGTGTTAACTATATTTACACACTCACGAAGTGCACATAAACATTGACTATATATAAATAGATCTCTTATGTAAAAGCAAAGCTGCAAATTTAATTTTAGTTTTTTTAATTTAAATATTATTATTATTGATATAAACTTTAAAGAAAATTATTTTAAATTGAATAATTTTAATTTTGTACAAAGTAACGGATTCGTAGATATGCTTTGCAGTGAAGCATTCATATCGTTTTTACTCGATACGCGTACTACTACAATTTTAAACAAGTAATGATCTTATGACTGTTCCAAGTTAAAATTTGGCACACGTACTCTAAAATATTTCAAAATTATTTGAGATTTTTTTTATTTAAATTTTTAGAATATTTAAGGTTGGATATTAGTAGATAATAATTGAAAAATTAATTATTTTTCTTTTACTTTGAGCATTATATTAGCTAATTTAACATACACTGTGCAATAATAATCTTTATATATATATTTATAAAATAGCTTTGAAATAAATCACCTGATATCAGGGAAATTTAGAGTTTTTCTAAGTGTTAAATTTTAAAATTTTAACATCTTGCTTAAAATTCGCCTTAAAAAGTTACGAAAAAATTAATCATAAACTAATTTTGATTTTTAAAATTAAGAATAAAATATTTCATTTAAATTAATTTAAAATATAATTATCTAATTTCTCACTTAATGTATGTGAATAGGCCAATTAAATGAATAATTTTGTTTTTTAAATGAACTAGATAATAAACGTTTATCATAAATTATTTATTCAAATAAACCCACATTTATGATACAAAGTTTAAACTTTTTTAGTTATGCATAGCTTACTATACTGTATTCATATTGAGCATTTATAAATATAACTTATTATAGATTTGGTCATGTTTTAATCAAATGTATATTGTGACAATTAGAAATGATTTTTCATCATATTCGTTATTTAATTTTTAAATTTTAATAAAATACAATGATTTTATCATAAAAACTATAACTAAAAATAATTTAGAAGTCAATGCTCTTAATGAACACATACACACGATTAAAATGCTCCTTATACATTGTGTATAGCTCATAGTAACCTCCCTCTGTTAATTATAATACAATATTTATATATAATTTCCAAAAAAATTAAAGAATGAATTATATTTCCTATGAGAAAAAATGTAATTTGTGTGTAAATATAAGATAATTAAGCAAGGATGTAAGTTCAATTTGGGATGACTTTCTCGATGTGTTCTATGTAATATTTTGACGCCTATATTTTTCTAAGCTTTGTAAATATGTATTAATGGCAGCATGTAAGATTTTTTTATATAATTCTGTTCATTTCTAATCTAAATTGATGATAACAATTACTAGAATTAATGCTAACTGCCATATTAGTATATAAAATTACTTAGAAAGTTATATTTTTGTATGACCACTTTAATTAAGTAGACAAGGTCATTAAACACATTAATTCTAATTAGAAACGGTCTTAAAATCATTTCTATTTTGTATTATGTATATTTTACGAAGAGTTTTTGATCTAATTATAAAACTTTGTTTAAATACAGAGTCATTCAGTACAAGAAATAAGCATTATAATTCTGATATATGCGTTTATATTTGATGAAATAATATAAAAGTTAACATATAAAATACAAGAACAAGAGTTAAAGAAAAAATTCTAGATGAAGATTAGTTGATACTTGATCAATCATAAAAAAAACTGATATTATCTCTTCAAAAACCTGATCTATAAACGTATTTTTCACACGTTTCAATATACAAAAACACTATAAAATATATTTTTCGATAGGTTTAGTATCTATATTTTTACATAATAAAAACTCTAAATGTATTTTTATTAACCTAGTTCTTGATAAAATATTTGCGTTTACCTCACATCATTTATCCTTTGTTTCACTTATCACATTCTTCTTTCTTAGGATTTCGCAAAACTTTTCTATACAACATTCCCAGTTTGTTTTTATTCTAAATGTGTGAAAATTCGGGAGACTAAACTTAAGTTTGTCTAATTGTAGAATTCAGTGTTCATATATAACGTATCTAATTCAATGAGAAGATAGAAAATACATAGATCAGTGCATAAATATTGTGTGTTAATGAACGAATTTCAAGTAAAATATTCAAGAATATAAATTAATGAAAAAGAGATTTTTCCATCCCCTAAATTTAACTGATTATTTAAGACTTTGATGAATTTAAAGGAAATAAACTACTAAAAATTTGCATAAAGTGACATTTTACTCAGCAGGTGTTGCAAATAGGAAAAGTTTTTCCTCGAAGACCAGCATTGGTCTACTAGTTATTTATTTAATTAGGAGACAATGAAATAAATGTCTTTTCTAAACAAAAATTGTCTTTAAAACTAAAGAAATAATTATTATATATCGATATAAAACATGATTTTTATCTGTTCTTTAAGGGGGGAAATGTCTAAAAAATTCAAAAAATAGACGCTTTAAATCAAATATTTTGCTGTAGAAAAGAACACGTTTCGATAAGAACTAAATTATAAACAAAAAGAATTAATATTTGATCAAAATTTCAAAACTAATTACATTATAATAATTTCTTGACGAAAAACGTTAATATTTATTTAAAATTTTTAGAAGACAGTTTAACTCTATTTTTATTGAAAATATATGAATTTATTCATATGTACTGTATATAAAGGCCTATATGGGATACGAGGCGATCCTAACTTAGTTAACTATTGTAAAGACTGACTTGTTATCTTATTTATTACTTACAGCATTATAAAAGTTGTAACGTAATTCGTGTATTATTATAAAAAGTTTTTAATAAAGTTGTTGAATAAAGCAACAATTTAGTTTCATAACGGTTAACTGACGTTTGGACTTCTGTTTTATTTTAATTTCTAAAAAGAATATTTGAGTAAGACGATAATTTATTCCATAAAATGGTTAACTGATTCTTTAGACCATCCCGCATAGCCTGTCTGTACAATTTTACCATAAAAATTACTTGAGCGAGACAGCAATATTTTTAAAAATTTCACAAAGGTTAACTAACTTTTGGGCCATCTTATATTAAAAGACAAGATAAAGATTTTTGTTATTTATATATTTTTTGGATGGCAACGACCTATCTTCTAACAAATTTTAATTCTCGATCAATAAGTCGTTGCTTCAAGGAGCTTGAGGCAAATAATTGAGGACAAAAGACCGAAATGTACCGCTGTAACGAGCAGGTGTTTTTTTTAGATTTTTATTATTGAGCCAAGCTCAATATGTAGGTTGTTGAATATTACAGGATAAGATCACACCTGCTTCACCTTTAAATTATCCAATATATTTTGGAATTTATTAGTTCATTGACAGACGATTTCAAGGGGGGTAGAAAAAAGAATAAGCTAATAAATCTTCTTTGACTACAATTAGTTTGAAGATAATTTGTCAGAAATTGTTTCCTACATTAAAGATTCTATTAGATATATATACATTTACATATATAAACTATGTTATTTCTGTCTATCAAAACTCCATTATAACTTGTTTATTTTATTTATAATTAATTTTTAAATTGATTATTTATATAAATTTTTTAATATTGAAAGCATGAAGAATGATTTGTAATTAAAAAAATAATTTAGTAATTATTTGGCCTATTTAGGAACATTTAAATAAACGTTTTGCGTAAGTTTTATATTGAAATATGTCGAATTATGAAATAATATGTTCTATTTTATAATGATAATATGAGTATATTATTGCAGAATTTGCTTGTGTATATGTCTACCTCTCCTGGATTTTTTTGGATGAACAAGACAGCAATTAAGACTGTACAAATGTCAACTGACTTTTTGTCTACCTCTGTAATATATCTGTTAGATTTCTACCGTAAAATATTTGAATAATGCCTACTTGCTTAATTACTTCTATAGGTGTAAGGTTTATTTTAAAATTTATAAGTAGGGCTCTTCACATAGCGAGAGACCTGAGCCACTAACCTATTTGAAGTTTCTGTTATATTAAGAAATTAACATTATACTTTTTAAATAATAAAATTTGATAAAAATATATATCGGATTTTCTTCTTAATATACAAGAAATGCAGTGGAATGATTCATTTGTAATAAATGTTTTTGAATCTTCGTAAAATGTGAGCCTTAGCCAAATGAGCTTGTTGGTTCTCCTGTAATAGGACCTGCTTATAATCCTAGGAGATAAACAGGAAGTTTCGCTTGTTCATGAACTAAAAATTAGTAAAATTTGCTTTCCATTTAAGGGCCATTTAACCCTGCTTATAAGGTTTAATTTAAACTTATAAACAGGGTCGCTCTCGTCTCTGAGAGACTAATTACTATTTTGAAACCACGTAAATATTAGGCCTGAGTCAAATAATCTGTAGGCCCCACGATAGAGCCTGCTTATAAATCTAGAAGTCTGTAAATCAATTTTTACATGTTCGTGAACTAAAAACAGTAAAATTTATTTCCTATTTCGAGGCATTTAATAATTTGCAAATGGTCTTGTAGGCCAAGCAAGTAATGAATTATTTTAAAACTTTTAATGATTTTTTCCTTCTGAAAATTAATAATAGAATATAATAAAACATTAGTATGCAAAATACGTAAAAATCATTTGATTAATTGAAAGTTTATTTTGAGTTTTTGTTTTTTAATTATAATAATCATCATCCAATTTTATAACTTAAAGTATTGTTTTTGATTTTTTAAGATTTCATAAATCACTCATTTTATATAAAAATTGTCAAATTATTTGAATTTTAATTACCTTAAAAAGTTTAAAAACTGTTATTACACATTAAATTTTATTACATTGCTGCGGCGGTATTACGCTTAATCATACAAGTTTGTCAGATTTTTATATAAAAAATATATTTTTTTAAATACTAATTAAAATTTCCTATAAGAGCTTTAAAACATTTCAATAAAATAGAAAATTTTATAAAGGAAAAATATAATGATTCAAATAAATCTGAAGAATTTAGATGAAGAAGAAAGTCTTTAAATTGCCTTCATTAAAAGGATTTTTATTTGAAGAATAAAGATTTAAAAAATCAGCCATTTTTTTAAAATAGAACTTGCAAATTATTCGTCCCTTAATGAAAAGAAATATACCTAACCTATACACATATATTTTTCTTCCTTAAGTGTACTTATACAGAGTATAAAATATATTCATATTAAGCAAGCTATATAACAAAGAAATATGTGTATAATATATACATATTCATACAATAAAATGAAATATATAACTTATACAATATTATGAATTTATTCTTATATAATTTGTCTGATTGTTCGTCGAATTGCGCCATTTTATATAAGATTTAAACTTTTAAGCATATAGGTAATTTTTTGCAAATTTCGTATGTTATAGATAAGGAAATTTTGTTTTATAAAATGAGTAAATATAGATTTTTGGGGTTTTTTTTCTTAATTACTCCTAATTTATTGATTAAACAGTATTTAAATTTATTTTTAAATAAATGGGGAATATTCATAAGATTAACTGATAAAATAATATAATTTTATCAATAAATATTAATTAATTTAGATATGGTAGCGTATAAACACAGAAATTTTACAAACGAAAGAGTTAATTTTTATTAAAATATGTTAAACAGCTTGATTTTATTTCTAAATTTTTAATTATTAAATTTAAATATAATTAAAATGCTTTAAAATTAATTTATATAGGCCTACAGGTATACATTTAAATTCCTTTCTAAATGATAAATTAAGCAGGATTATATTATAAAATTTATCTTAAAGAATGCATCATTTGGCATCAGTTAAATTGACTTATAAGTTAAACAAAAAATATAAAATTATTGACTGTTTAAATTGTAATTTATAGGAAAATGATAATTTGTTTAAAATGCCAAAAATTTAAACATTTCGAAAATAAAACGAAAGTAGGAACTATCCAAGTTGTCGACTGGAAGGTGACTGACATTGGAATACAGTTGTGTGTATGTGTGTGTGTGTGCGTGTGTTTATCTTTGTGTCTATCTAAACTAAATAAGTGCAATGTTTGACCACTGTCTGGATTCAGTTTAAAATTACTGACCTGTCATCTGCTTTCGTCTGCAACGGATTATTCTAGATAAAAATAGACAAGCAATATCAGATACAACTCTTTGATTCTATATAATTAAGGATCATCTTTTTTCCGATATGATAATGGAAAAGTATACGAATGTTATTGCTAAAGAGAAGCTTTTATTCTACAGAAATCGAATTTCTCTACTGTTAATAATTTAANTTAGATTACAAAATATATTCTAGTTAATAATAAAATACATATTTTTAAAATAATTACATAGTATCTTTTAACGATAATACCATGACTGTTCATATTCTTATTCGTAGTTTTCTAATGTTTTCTAGCTTCAGCTCTTGGTGTTTCCAGAAAAGAGAGAAAGAATATTTTTTCTCTCGCACTCTTTTTGTATAAAAGAATGCATTTTACACTAAATTCTACTCCAAATTTAAAGAAACGTATTATTTCTCTGACAAAAAAATCACCGCTAAATAAAAAAATAAGAATTTATCTACTTAAGGCTGAACTAAATGGCATATTCAAGGCAAATTTAAAAATATGCTTTACTCGTAATCTTTTAGATGTATAAGTCTTTTTACATCTATCTACAAAAAGTTTACACATAACTCTATTATTCGTTATGATCTTTAGTGGTGATATATGCACACACAACGAATTATAATGAAATATATAGAAAAATTAGACCAAATAGATTAATTACTTATGTAAAAGTTCAAGTTTTAGTTACAATATCTAAATATGTCAACAATAAACTACAGAAATATAGCCTATAAAAGAAGAGTATATTTTTTTATGAGGTGGATGTAGAGCTATTCTNTTTGTGTCTATCTAAACTAAATAAGTGCAATGTTTGACCACTGTCTGGATTCAGTTTAAAATTACTGACCTGTCATCTGCTTTCGTCTGCAACGGATTATTCTAGATAAAAATAGACAAGCAATATCAGATACAACTCTTTGATTCTATATAATTAAGGATCATCTTTTTTCCGATATGATAATGGAAAAGTATACGAATGTTATTGCTAAAGAGAAGCTTTTATTCTACAGAAATCGAATTTCTCTACTGTTAATAATTTAAAATTAATATTTTTATAATAAAATTTATAAGAATTTTACTTTCTTTTTTTAACGTTGAGATTTAATATCTTGGATGCATCACTGAATTGCTAGTAACATATATGAAATTTAAATGGATTATTTAATCATACATTTATTAAAATTGGATTTATGTATTTATGTAAATATATATTAAAGTTATAAAATGTTAGAATGTATTTTAATATTTCTGTAATGTAAATTTTTTGTTCTATGTCGTGCGTTTTTTTTAATTCTGCATTTCGATAATATAATCACAAATGAATTTAATATATCTAGTGTTTATTAATTATAATTAATTTTTATTTAGTTCTAAATTCTTATTTATTGCACTTAATATTCCTTTCTATAGTCCCGAATTCTTACTCCATACTCTCTCATGTGTATTTTGATGCTTCTCTACAATTTTTGGGAGTAATTCAGCCAGCAATCAAGTAATTTCTGCAAGAGTAAACTTTCTATATACCTATTACTCTTATATTTTATATTAATTTCTTTATATATATTGATACTAAAACTATACATATAATTTAGTTGCTGGAAGATCTATAATACGTATTTAATTTCTTTCTTCGTAGCAAAATACTTTATAGTTTCTGTAAACATTTATTAATGTTAAATTTAAGTTAGGACAATAATGCAATCATAAAATTAGTGCTCTAAAATCCTGAAATGACTAAATTATAGCTTCAATTAAATATTTTCTGCACTTTATCTACGCAATGTTATGGAGATAAAGAGTAAAAACGGCACGAAAAAGCTACATGTAATAAATTAAGTCATGTTATATTCTAAACAAAATTATTCAGTTTAATTTACAGTGCTTTTTTTAATGCTACATTCTAGTCATTATACTTTCGAGAAAAATGTTAAAGAAAAAAAAAGAAAGAATTCCATTTTCATAATGGTAGCATTACGATGACCTTTGCAATTCTTTCCTCAGCACATGTTGAAACTCTAGTTTTTCGGTTGGTCCCAGTTTTACAACTTTGTATACATTCAGCCGGATCAAATCTACAATACAAACGTGGGAAGGTAACAATTTATAATGCTAGGACATATATATTCTTTACATTGAAGATAGAAAATATGGCTTATATAAATATATAAAAACTATATTAAAGTTACTGTTAACAATAAAATGCATGATTTATACTGAATATTTTTCAGGTAAGTTAATTAAAAAATTCAAAATTTAACGGGCTCTTGATATACTGTACTCTTGATATAATGAACAATTTTTATTTATGCTTGCTGTTATGTAGGCCTATATAGAAAACTCTTAATACAGTGAATAATTTAGCTCAGTCCTTTGAGAGTTCACTATATCGAGAATTCAGTTTTTTTAAGTAAAAGAAAGTTAATTTGATCTTTATTTTGTAGCCTATCTTCAAAAGGTTTATTTTCAAGCATTAGAAACATTGCTTTCCATTTAGAATATTTAAATTTATAATTATTTATTTTATAAATATTAAATTGCAGTCACTCATTAAGTTATAAACTTCTTCAAGGAATTAATTTAAATAAAAATGTTATATCTAAGAAGAGCTTGCATTCAATTATATTAAATTTGATCTAGTTTAGTTGATTACATTCGACTTTAACGAGAATTAATCATGTATTCATTTTATAATTAGCTTTTTACAATTAAAAATTGCAATTTTGTTTTTCAATTTTGAAATTGTTGATGTTTTGTACACTGTTTAATATATATATTCAACTCATAAAATTGGATAAATCGCATCTTTAGAGGCATAACCATTTATCCAATTGTCTTGAAGAGAGGAGTTGGATAAATAATTGTAGCTCTAAGGGTTTTTAATTTTTTAAAGTAAAATTAAATAAAATTTGGTTTCTCAACTTAAATGTTTCGAAAGTTTTGATGTTTCTTACATTTCAGACGCCTCTTCAGGATAAAATTCAATGAATGGTTCTAACGCCAATTAACCATGTTTACATCTTATATTTACATTTTAAATTAAAAAACAAACACAATTTTTAAATTAATAAAATACAATTATTAATTTGAATTTTCTAATATTAAAAAAAAATATTTTTTACATAATTCATCCAACCATTTATCTACATCTTCTCTTCAGAATAATTTTAGATAGATCTTCAAACATCCCTCAATTATTTTAATTTTTAAAAAAATTTATTACTTAATAAAATAAAGTATTGTATACTGTATATAAATTTATAAATATTTAACAATATTAAATAGTCATTAATAAACTAAACACGTTTAATGTAGATTTTTTGTTGAACATACTTTAGATATGTCATGCCTAAAACTGGGAGATAATTTGTATTAAATATCATTAAAAAATTGTCTATTTAAAATTTGCAAAGCTTCTAAACATATTTTCTTAAATATAAATAAATAAAAGACAATTATATTTTATAAATCATTTATTTTTTTAGAGGTTAAAAACTTTTATTCCAATAAATTCATTTATTCCAGGAATGTCCTGTCATAAAAATGATCACGAATATGTAATTATATTTTGCGTAAAAAATAATAATTTTATTTATAAAAAATTATTTTAAAAATCCAGCAACAAGTTGCTTATCTTTAAAGTGATGATTTCAGTTATTTAGAAAACAATTTTCTTCTGATAAAGCAATTTATCGCTTCTAAAAATTGAAATTTTATAAATTTAGGCATAAAAAATTTTAATTAAATTCAAAATAATTACAAGAACAATCTCTTATTAACAAAAATTAATGAAAAATAAAATAATTAACTAATTCTTATTTTAAGATTATAATATACTGTGAACTCTCGATATAGTAAGCATTCAAAAGGAGTGAGATAAATCATTCACTATATACATAAACATCAACCCAATTGTTCAATATAACGGGTGGTTTATTATTCTTCTATAAATTTTAACTTAATAAATTCCATTTTTTAAGTATTTATTGCTAAAATATGAATTAAGTAAATAATTTTAATTCAATAAAAATTAATTATAGCTTTTTTATGTTTTAAAACATAAATTTTTTTTTTAANATTATTATAATTCGATAATTAGTAAGATTTTAAACTTTTTTGTTTAAAATTTATATTTATTATATTTAAATGTATGAATTTATTGATATTATCTTTTACGCTTGACATCGTTATCTTATATGAAGCCCAAGAGTAAAGAAGTATATAGGCCTATACTTCATCTTGCTTCCTCATAAATTTACGAAAATTATGCCTATAAAACTTACTATATACTGCAAAATATGAATAATTTAGCAACTTTGCCTTCTATATTTTAATTTTTTATTGATTAAAATGAACTATTATAATGTATTTCTTCATTTACAGCCTTCTCGAAGATGGTTTAGAATTAACCACATAAGAAGATTCTTTCCCTTTAATACATAATTAAACTTATATATGTATAAAAAGCAATGCCCTAACCTTAGTCGCTTAGAGTAAGACCTTAATGCTTGTAATCTTGTAAAGTGGGACCCTAAGGACTGTAGTTTATTTGTAAATATGTCCCTGAGTCTATTGATATCTTTAAGTGTATTATTTTAATATTTACTCCTAGATTTACATAAAAATCTATTATTATGAGAATTTTTAGGGGAGTTGACGTTAAAATACATAAAAATTCGTAACAAATTCTTCAAAGAAACTGAAAGAATGGTTTTGTTTTTTTGAAACGAAATGAAACACAGACCTGTTTGTGCGCTAAGATGTATTTTCGCACATTAGAACTTCTAAAAACATAATTATAATGGTAAAAGCTAACATTTACAACGTGTAAACATGTACAAATTCAATATATTAACTATATATATTTTAGTATAAATTATAAAATGCAATATCCAACACAATTGATATATTTATATCAATAAATATAAGAATTATATTAGGTCTATTTAATATAAAAAATTTCGATTTTTATGAATGTTTCGAATCGTAATTATTATCAAATGCAGAATTTTTAATTTCATTTTATAAATTATGAATTTAATTAAAATTTATCCTGAGAATTTTAATACAAAAGACAGTACTTTACGTAGGCCTAAATATAATTTAGCCTAATTGTAATCATGTTTTATAACTATTAATTAATTAAATTTTAACTTTAAGACAATAAAAAACACAAAAATAATGTCATTTTATGAGCTTCAATTTTGTAAGATTATAATTTTTTCTTTGTTTATTTAGATAGATATAGAATACACTTAAATTACAGGCCTGTATATTGCCTATTATTTTATTTTATTGTAGAAATTATCTTGTAAGAAATCAAAATTTTATTCTAATTATATGAGAATATATCTTATAAATTTAATTATTTTTACTCAAAACATAAGACGATTAAAATTTCTTTTTCATTTAAAATTCTTAATGTTCTTTTAATACATTTTCTCAAATTTTGATGTGTTTTCTTTGAATTTTTATTTAATTTGAAGCGATAAAACTTGTGAATTTCTCAATTTAAAAAAATTAATTTAGTTTTTAAGTTAATTATAATAAAAATTTGGTTTTAATTTTAATATTTATTTTTAAATCTTTTCTCAAGTTTTTGACGTAGTTTCTTAAATTTCAATTCATTAAAAATAACAAAATTCAGAAAATTTCCCTAAAAATTTAAAACTTAATTAACTTTTTTGTTAAAACAGAATAAAATAAATTTTTAACTTTAAAATTTTTAATTAATTAATGAAAAAATATGGAAATAAAGTTTTTTTTTTCTCAAATTTTTAATTCATTTGAAGCAATAAAATTTAGTAAAGTTTTAATAAAAAATTATCAAACTAATTAACTTTTTAATTTAAAAAAATAAAAATTTTTATTTAAATATATTTGTTACATTTTGTTACATTTTAATTTTAAATTAATTCGAAGAACAAGTCTAAAACATTGTACCTTAGTTGCAGTGAAGATTAATCCCACCTTCGAGCTAAAGTATTTGAATGCATTTATATACGAAACCACAAAAAAAAGAAAAAAAAAAAGAAAATACAATTTAATGATCATTATCGATTAAAATTTTAATATATTAATTAAATTTATTCCGAAAAGCTACTGTAAAGGCCTAAAAAGTGTAATTATATCGCACTCTTTTACATTTTCAGCTAATTAAATTCAACTAGGTTTTGATGGAATATTTTTATTTATTTATTTATTTTATACTTTATTTGACACTTCAATTGATATCGGGTATAGAAATCTGATAATTCTAAGTAACTCAGGCATGAATTTTGTACAAGATTACTTCAAACGTGACAACATTATTGTGGATTATAAGAGTGCACCCCTTGATACGAAGATCGCGTGATACAAATAACATTCATTTATATGTAAAGAAAGCTTGTAAAATAGTCTACGATTGACACGAATAACACATATTATGTCATAGAAGTAGTTTAATACTTAGAATTTTCCAATTGGCGAAATTCAGATTAAAAAACTAGTTTGTTAACAGCGGGAGTAGGATGATTACATATTCGTGCTTCGAGAAAATTGCTAGTTTAAATTGAAAATTATGTCATTTTATAGTTAAAAATTGCTATTTAAATTGAAAAAAATTAAAAATTAAATTTATTGATCTATAGTTTTGTATAGTTTAGAAAATTGGATTCTATATTATCGTAATTTCCTTCGGATACCCCATGGCTTATCTGTATTTAATGAAAGGGAGTGAGAGTTATACGCAGGAAATTTTGGTGTTTCAAAAAGTTCTTTACCGAAAATATTAAGTTCCTATGGTTGGAAGGAATTTTACTTTAATTTGATATCACTTTTTATATTTCTTGATTGTTAAGTTGAAAAGGTGACATCACTTTGATGTAAAAGTGTCTTATCTCAACCAAAGAAACAACTCTACGATGTCTTTAGAATAATTTTTCCTGAATTTTTACTCTTAAATGAATTAAAATATTGTAAATTTATTATTTTAATTCTATGTTTTTAATGTTAATCCTACTTGTTAAATGTACGATAATACGAGTGATATTCGAGATAGTTTTATTTATGAATTTCACTCGACTTTTTAGCAATTTGTTTTGTGTAAATTATACATTTTTGTATTCTTTGTTAATTGAAGACAATTAATAAAAAATAATTACTTAATTATACAATTAATTTATATTCATCAAAATTTCTTCAACCAATTTACTATTAATAAACACCAAATAGATTTCTCAAGACTGAAGTATGCTTTTAGCAAAAATAGACTTATTGTTACTTACAAAATAAATGTTTAATAATCACAATTTTCATTTTTTATCGATTAATTTATTAAAAGAGATCACATCAATCGATTTTCAATGGAAAAATTAACGACATTCACATCAATTAATTGTTTGTTAATTAATTTTTATGCTCGATAATGAGCTTAAAAGCAAATTATATCATTATTCTTATGATACAATTTAATTTCGTAGTAATTATTAATCTACTTTTCTTAATTATTATTGACCTTTCTCATTTAGTTAAGAGTATGTTATAAGACCATTTTAAATTTAGTTTTATTATAATTAGTTGTAATTAATTACTTATAAAGTTTATCTTAATTAAGACCGTATTATCATCTATTATTTTCTATAGGAACAATACAAGATGATTCTTATGTCGTTACTATTCAGTTTGTATTTATGTAATTTAATGCAGTAAATCTGTAGAAAATAAAGAAGAAATATTTCACTCTTGATGAACGAATCCATGGCAATTGAATAGTTTTTCCCTATTCTAAAGATCTTTTAACATAAAGTCATAGATAAGATGCATAGATTCAGATATCTCGTTTTATTATTAAAGTGAATATATATAGCTAAATTATCTGCAACAATTTTAAAGCATTTTATAAATTAAAATTCGAATTTATGATACTATTCTGTAGAATGGAATGTAAAATTGAGCCATCAGAGTTAGGGTCCAGTTAGAGTCCTCTTTGTAACAGAATCTTATATCTGTTACAGAGGACTCGTGAAGGGGAAGAGTTGATACAAATTACAAATTATCTGACTTTGGCCCGAAAGGATTCAGAGGATTCATAAAAAGTAATAAATCTACACAACTTTAACAAAACTTTTCATAATTTTTGACAAGTTTCGAATAAAATAAATCTAACTTTGTTTCGTAGAAGCAATTTTTTGATATTTAGACTATGTATGTAACTAACATAGGAAAAGGGCCTGATAGAATGCCCTACTTTATGCTATAATCAAAGATAAGGATAGAATTCATCTACTATTTTATTCCCTAATCGGCATTCCGTAGGGCTTTGATTATAGTTCGTGGTTTAAATATACTATTTAAATACATCGTAACAAATATATTCATAATTTTATCTTAAAAATTCAAAATGATATTCATTATTCAAATTAATGTTAATTCAGTCACGAAATTCTAGGACCTTCGTGGAAAGATTTCCTTGGATCACTGATTTAAATACATTATTTAAATTGACACGTACTCAGAAAATGATAATTATATTTAAATAAACTGAATTTTTATATATTTCAGATTTATATTAATTTAATTTTAAGCGACATCCGATTTAACAACGAAATAGCTGTTTAATTCCTAATTTTTAAGCATAGAAAATTATATTAATCTTATATTTTGATGTGAATTAAAAGATGTCAGAACAAAATATGGATCTAAATTATTTAAAATATGTTTACGAAGCGAGTTACTTTTATTAAGTTAAAGGCGAGGGCAAAATGTTCAGATAAGAAAGAAAAATACATTAAAAATTAGAAATTATCCTTAAAAATAATTAGAGAAAAGCTACATTTAAATGAAAATAATATAATAAAATAAGAATTAAGCAGTGGAATTAAATAATTATATTAAAATATCTAAAGGAATGCGTAAATGTAGGCCTAGATACCGATCTGAATATCATTACAACATAGACAAAGAATTTGAAAATATCCATATTATAAGTTATCTTACTTTTTTCAGAATTTACATGTAATTTTATAGAATTTATGTTTGATTCCATTTTTGCTATAATACTGTATTTTTAGATTAGATCAACTTTAGTATAAAGTAGTAACTAAAAAGCCTAAGAAATTTTAAAAATAACTATTTTAATACAAAAATAAATTATTAAATAATACAATTTTAATTATTTATTAATTATAGGAATAATTCCAAACATAAATTTAATATTAATTAAAATTTTACAACTTCTGTAGCATAAATAAGCTCATTTTATTGAAGAATGAAATGTAATATTTTTTATAGATTACAGATAGTAATATTTTATAAAGTATAAGATCTATTAGTTTAGCCTATATAAATCTATTGAATTAACTTTAAGATTTAATAAGTTAGATATAAAGTTATTTGTCTAAATTTCAAAATTATAAAGTATATAACGTTCTACAAGGGGCTTATCTATGAAATAAAGTATAATACAAGGTGGGTCTATTAAGTTTGGAGACTGAATTTATAAACAGTTTTTGGCAGAAGCGAATTAATTTAGTGTCAATCTTCAAAGAACACTCCTCCGTGATCTATATAAATTTTTTTTTCGCTCTAGTAATTTATTAATGCCCTCACGAAATGATTTTTTGGAATTCTGTTTGGTTTCTTCCATATAGCCTTTTGGATTCTCGAAATTGACTGAAATTGTTTCCTTTTCGAAGCAAATTTTAATTTTGGGAACAGAAAGTGATCAATTGGAGCTCGCTAGACTGTTGGGAATTTGCTTTGAAAAGGAAAAATTTTAACTTCGAGAATCCAAAAGGCTGTACGGAGGAAACTAAACCATCATTCCAAAAATTTTATTTGATGAGGGCATAAATAAATTACTAGAGCGAGAAAAAATTGTATAGATCATGGAGGAATATGTTTTGAAGACTGACACTAAATTAAATTATTTCTACCAAAAATTTATAAAATCAGTCCTCGAACTCAGTAGACGAATCTCATAGATTCAAGCCACTTTCTTAATCTAGATCTATAGGCTATAACTTTAGACTGTAAGTCAGTCATAAGCAATCCTTTGGGACTTTGACAATGTAATTTTATATTACTGTTTTCTATCTCGTGCCATTATGCAACCCTAATTAAGCTGATATTCGTGACGAAAATTTAAACTAAACTTGACCAATAAAAAGATTAGAATAAACTCTACATTACTAGTTTGCATATCATTAGCGTAACATATTATTTTAATATCTAGTGTATTAGTAATTATGGAGTATGTTGATTGTTATGGAGTTCTCGGCAGGCTTAAAGCCTGCAACTCCATAAGAAAAAATGTACGCGACCCGCATCCAGAAAAGGTTACTCGTCAGTGTCATCACTGATCTAACTGATATTTTAAATCATCTTAACTTAAGAGTCGTGATATTTATGAAAAAATTCAGATAAAATATAGTATTTTAAATGTTTTAATTCTATTTTATAAGCAGTTTTACTGTTCCTCTCTAGTTTGAATCTCCAATTTCCTATTGGAATTTGAAACATTGCATTTCCAACCTAAAACGTCGACTGATCTATTTTTGGTTTGAGTAGCGATGTGATTGGAATTTGGAAGAGAGTTAAACAAATTCTTCTTCTTTCTTCGAACAAATAATCTAATTTTGTTCAATCCGGAATTACTGAGCTTTAAGTATTAAGAATCATTCTAAAAAATCCATATCTAATTAATCCATTGTTGAAGATAACACATTTAAAACTAAATTAAATTATTAAGTACAATACAAGTTTAAATGGAATTAAAGAAGAATATTTAGATATTTTTTATTAATTTTACTCGAATACATAGGCCTACTTAAATTTTATAATTTATAATAAAAATTTGCAATATATATTATTATAATATAAATATAATTGAACGTATATACCCTCCATTTACATATATTAATTTTGCCTTTTTGATTTTCTAATATTAATTTTTAATGAAAATTTTATTTTAATATGTAGGCCTTTATTTAAATTGAGATATTCATCAGCAAGTGGCCTTAAAAAATTAATTAAGGACTATTATTGATGTACAATTATATTTTCAATTATTCGTCTTTATAGCTTGGTGTTTTCTCTGTTTACATTTTTACATACAGTAGATAAACCTCGTCTTTAAGATAATTAATTTTTATTATAAAAATGTTTATATTGTATTTAGGCTAAATAATTTTTTCTATATCAGGGCATTCAGAATCTCTCAAGATCTCTATTACAGAGTTATAAGAGCAATTTGACTCCACAAAGTCCTTATGATAAGGTCCGATATTAATAAAAATAAATTAGTAATTTTTATAAACATTCTTAATATTATTCTCAATAGTTCAGGCCAATTTAATTTAGGATATTAAATCTGGAAAATTAACTTGTAGTAAAGTAAATTAGGCTTATATACAAGGTCGGATGTAAACTGAACAAGCTATATCTTAGTCCTCACGTTACTAGGATATACAGTATAAAGTCTCACGCTTTTAAATTTATTATTATTTGATAGTCGGGGAGGGCATCTTATATATTATAAGGCCTTCAACAAGTTTAATCTTTTATTTAATCAAATTTGATTATGAATATGTTATACGTTGTTTAGGATAAATTTAATCTTGTTAATGACTCATTTATGAAATAACCTTAAGTAGAATCTATTATATAAATGATGATAAAATATTTTTGATAAATTAAAGATCTATTTCCGAGCGTAAAAAATATAATTGATAAAATTTAACCTTTAGCAATCGAATATTGAACGTAGAAATTAAGACCTGGTATCAATGGAACTTAGATAAAATATCAAAAAATTTCAAATGTAAATATTAAGATAATCTATTGATTCTTTCAAGTTTAGATTATAGCGAACAAAATATTTTAAAAATGACTTAAAATATTATATAGTAAAATCTTGACTCCTAACATAAGAATATTTAAATTAAGTAGATAGAATACAGGCCCTTTCAGGAAGGGAGCCAATAGGACCATTAGTCCAATCTGTTAGAAGCCTCAGGAACATTCGTTACAATTATTCATTCCGTTGTATTTGTTGTATATTAAAGAAAATACTTTTACTTTTATTAAACGTTATTATTTTAAAATATAATACAATATTTTAACGTTGTTTTGATTTTTAATGTTAGGGTCTTAACGAGATAAATGGCGCGGGCTTCTCTTGAATCCGAAAGGCCTGGAAAGACTCGTACTAAAATTATTTTTATTGTACAGTGCAGTATATTTAAACTATAACGATCCCAGACAAAGCACTATACAAAAGCCTGGATTTACACAATCTTATACAAATAGATATTTAATCATATTCCGAATATAACTTAAAACTTCGAACCAAAATTGTATTTCCTATAATTTAAAACAAGTTTTAAATCATTTTAAAATTGGGATTAGAATTGTTAACTATTTTTAACGAAGTATAATTGCTTAAGTATGTATATAAGTATACAGAACTTATAGGCTACTCTCATTACAGACAGATTTAAACATAAGCTAAACTAGCTACAATAAAACTTAGTGAATCATCATGAGAGGCTGCAGCTTAAAGCCTAAAGCTTAGGCTATATGTAATATTATTTGCTGAAAGGAAAATCCTCTTTTGTATTATAATTTACTATAAGTCTAAATCAAGCTCTTATTCTCATTAACGATGACGATCTTATAAATCTGACGATTGCATCATTTTTCATCATCAGTTTTGAAAAATCTTATAAATTTTCTCTTAAAAATTCGTATAAATGATTATTTTTAACGTCCTTAAAGCATCTAAACACGAATTTATTAATAAAAACCAAAGTTATAATCGAATATTAGCGTTAAACGGATTATGTACAAAATCGTTGAATATAATTTATCATCGGAATAAAATACATTTTTTAATTATTACAGATATGTAAACTGTCTCATAAAATCCAATCTTTATATAAAATAAACATAAATATTGTAATTAATTTATAAATTCAATTTTTAAAATAATTTTTTAAAGTTATAAACGTTCAAATTGTATAGGAAATTCTTGATTAGTTCAATACGAAGTTGTCTTTGAAAAAATGTCATTCAAAACGTGATGAGACTAACTACTTTGCTAAACTAGGAGGGGAGAAGGTGTGGTCGATCTACACAATACGTTACAGCCAATCGCAGTCGATCTTTCTGTCTTGTGACTCACACAAGCGTGCGCTGTACAGCAAATGAGGTTGATCCTAACAGAGATGCCTTCGTCCTTTCGTTTAAAAATTTGAAAATTTAAGAAATAATTATTTTGAAATAATTTAAATATTTAAAAGCTAATTAAATTCAACTAGGTTTTGATGGAATATTTTTATTTATTTATTTATTTTATACTTTATTTGACACTTCAATTGATATCGGGTATAGAAATCTGATAATTCTAAGTAACTCAGGCATGAATTTTGTACAAGATTACTTCAAACGTGACAACATTATTGTGGATTATAAGAGTGCACCCCTTGATACGAAGATCGCGTGATACAAATAACATTCATTTATATGTAAAGAAAGCTTGTAAAATAGTCTACGATTGACACGAATAACACATATTATGTCATAGAAGTAGTTTAATACTTAGAATTTTCCAATTGGCGAAATTCAGATTAAAAAACTAGTTTGTTAACAGCGGGAGTAGGATGATTACATATTCGTGCTTCGAGAAAATTGCTAGTTTAAATTGAAAATTATGTCATTTTATAGTTAAAAATTGCTATTTAAATTGAAAAAAATTAAAAATTAAATTTATTGATCTATAGT
>NW_019384996.1:354774-420509 GCF_000671375.1 Centruroides sculpturatus | reverse complement strand
TTAAATACTAAATTAATACATTTAATCTTTTAAATACATAATAATACTCTACTGCGTAGTACAGTACTTGTAAATAACATTTATAACTACTATAAACCTATAAGGTAATAGATTTCTTTTTTGTATCAAATGAAAATTCTCATTTATTATACATATTTAATTTACACGAAAAATGAATTTTTTTTTCTGAGTTATGATGTTGAATTTTCATTATTTTCTTCAACTATTATTCATGCGAAGAATAAGATGAAATTTGTAGGTCATCGATTAAAATGCATTCTACAAACCGAACGTGACTATTAAGCATTGTTAGTACCCAAGCTGATTCATTCGAATCTGTTAAAGATCAAATCAGTACAAAAGTTATTCTTATTAATCATTCCCCAATTTTATGAATCAATAACAGTCATTACATACCAAATAATTTATTGTCACGAAATGTTGAAAAAGAAGCCTAGATTATTTTAGAGTTTAATTTTCGCAAGACAATGTAGACAGGTAGACAGTACTAGCGAGAGGCCCTGTTCCCGGACAGGTGTCAATATAGGCCCTGAGGGGGCCGTCAGGGTGCTTTAGCCGGCTCCACTGGAGGCTAAGGTGTGGTGCCTAGTCGCACTCTTGTGACATCATCACCCAGAGCATTGAACCATCCCGGAGGGAGAGAAATGCTAAGGTATGTGGTGCTCACAATCTCGCTCCTTTTATCATCCCTGTTTTGTTATCATCACGACTCGAAGCAAAATACGGAAACTTTTTCTAATGATGGAATTAAATTCAAAAAGTGTTTATTTTTTTTATACAATACAGTTCTTGATTATGCAATACTTGATACACTTACTTCAATTAATATAGCATTTTTTTAAATAAGCTTTTTACATTTATTAAATTATATAGGTCCGTTTTTATACTAGGAATGAAAACTATAATTCTAATTTGTAAAAAAATGAAGTGTTTTAACGATTTTAACGATTTAATCCAATTAAAATTCATATGTTTAGAACTATATCAGTTTAAGTTAAGTTTTAAACAGAGGAATAAGGAGAATTTCATCATTCCAACACGTATTTTTCGCTCACTTGTAAAATATATAATTAAATTCAATAATTATTATATAAAGAATACATGAATAAAACAAAAAACTTGAGTAATTTATCAAAAATATGTTATTAGATTGAATTAATGATGAAGGAAAACATTCTATCATCCGTCTCTTAAGCAATAGTGAAATCACGTCTCCGTTTTTTAGCACAATACTAATTTTTATAAGCTGTAAATCCAATCTGTGTGCAACTTTCTGTTTTGTACCATATATAGCCCATCTGCATGCGTTATGAGCATCAACCAGAGCATAGCATAGCTGCAAGTGCTATGCTTGGTTGATGATTGAGTTGTCTAAGCGTTTCTCTGTAATATCTTATAAGAATAATAACACAAGAAGTGCATTTAAGATTTACGGGTTCAAATAATTTTTTTAAAAAACTAGTTTTTTCGTCTCGCTTGGTTTAATCAGATTTTAAAAAGTTGTCTGTTTGTTAATATAAGTAGAATACGTGATACAAGTAGAACTGCTGAAATTTCACATTTTTTCTTACTTCCAACGGATTATAAGAAAAATTACAGGTATTATTGAACTCGCAGATCAGAGTCGAGATAATAATCTTAGATTAAATTTTATAGAAAAATGATTATGTTAGTTCGCTTATAACAAACAGTGATATTTAGATTAATATGTTATGCAAAAATATTTTTTCAAACTGTGAATTTCTGTCGTAAAAGCATCAGTTTAATGAACTGAAGGAAAATCTTATACATTTTAAAATAATGTTTACGCAAACCACCATTCAGTAATGTGTAGTTCCTACATAAATTTACCTTAATTAATATTTGAAAAATCTGCAGTGAAATTTATTAATTTAGATTGATTTTTTGTTGTTTTAAAAAAAGAAAAAATATGTAGTTATAAATGTATTTTCAGACATACGAAAACAATTTAAAAAGTAAAGATATGTGTTAAGTAATATTCAATACTTTAGCTTGTAATAAACACAATATCTTAATAAATATAATCTGTAAAATTATTATATACTTTATTTGATATTATATTATATATACATTATAAATAAACTAAAGGAAAAAACAACAATATTTCAATATTAAAGTTTTAAAACAGGCTATAAACAATCAAGTAAAAGAAAATATAGGCCTAGAATTTTATCATCACCTAACATCCTTTATAACAAGTTAATATCATTAATGTTTAAGAAATCTAAGTAATATGAAATCTATAAAATGGCGAGTCTGAAAGTATTGAAAGAGACCAACACTTACGACAGGATTTTATTTTATTTGTAATGCTACTGATAATTTCTTTATTTAGGAATCTATCCTTCACAATAAACAAATGGTTCAAGTGTAAAAAGTTTTTATTAATTTTTTTTCTTTTTAATTTATCAAATTTCAGAAATCTAAAATTAATTGATTAATAAATTTATTTCTCATATAATTTCATGTGATTTATATACAGTACCCAAATTTAGTGATCTTTATAATAAAATAAATTTGATTATTGTATATCCTATAAGCAAGGCATAATTATTTCTATAAACCGTAACATTCAAATTTGTAGAAAATTGTAATATTATAATTAAATTTATCTTAAAAAGATAATTCTACATTCTAAACACACAAATAAAATTATTCTTGAAGTAGACATTTCAGTAATTCATATTTTGATATTTCACGAGTAAGTCAATTAATCTAAATTAATTTAAATATCGACGATTAATTTCTTAAGAGATTATTCTGTTACTCAATAAATGCGTTACTAGATTTTTAAAAAATAACTCATATGAAACTAGTTTAATAAATCTATGTAAAATAAAAATTGCATTTAGATCAAAACAGTTTAAGTTATATTTTTAATTTAATTTTTAAATATTTATCTATTCAATATATTTAGTTGTTTATTCTAATTAGAAAAAATTTTTCCTTTAGCATTATATATCTTTTTCTGAACGAAAGCTTGTTTTCACAAATCATTTACTTCCTTCGGTTGTTTCCATCGATTTTATTTCAATAAATGTCTCATTCTATAGCGTGCTTTGACAAATTTTATTCCTTCTAAATCTTAGGAATTTAAACAAAGTACTTTATCATCACAAATTTATAAAATTATTCAAATAAATTCAATAAATAAATGTTTGTTATAATATGTAATTCTAAATAAAACTTTCTAAAACACACACATATATAAATACATACATAGATACACATGTTTTAATTTAGTTTTAACTTTAAAAACTAAAATCGATAATAAATTGTTTGGAAGCAGTTTTATTTCCTTTATAAAATAGGAACATTTATTATTAAAAATATTTACATGGAATTATTTTTAAAATAATGATACATGCAATAAATATCAAATATACTTCCATGTTGTAAATAATGAGAAATTTCTAGCAATATTTTTAAAATCAAAACAGAAATAATCCCTTTATAAATAGTTTCCTTGAGCCGAAAGATATTTCCTCTTGACATATAATATTACTGGATATTAGCATGAGTTACGACAATAACAATAACACTAATGATAGCAATCGGCAGCAAACGGAGATCATTTTGGAGATAGCGACCGAAGCAATAAATTACGAATACTGACGTGACAGTTGCCATTGTTAAATTTTTTATAGTTATATTTCTTGCAACGAATTTTGAACTAATGTAATTCCAAGAAACCTATCATTTGTCGTAACTTTAATGTTTCAATGTTTTGGTCGACAGTATTATTGCCTGTACGGAAACTAACTCGAAAACTTTTAGATGGATATAAGAGACCGGTAATTGTTGTGTGCTTCATTTTATTTTAAAATATCTCTAAGCATATAAATAATGGAATATTAGAGATGATTAGAGGGAGATTAGAGCTATTCTTTACTGCAATAATTGCTGCCTGTAGAACTAAAAGTGGTTTTTAGTGTACCGCGGAATCGGTAATGACGGTTTACGACCACCAGAAACTTATAATATTTATAATTGGTATCCAGATTTCATTATTTACTTATTTTGATACGTTTTTCACATTTACCGTCTTTATATTAAATTTTATTCAAGTAAGATTACATTTGTTAAGCTTATAGAATTTATTCAATATACTTTTAAAGAAGTAGATTAAAACCGATTTTTTTAACATGTTTGGGCAAAATAGTACTTATTCTTATTGAGCACGATTCATTATTATTTTACTTTATTTTATGAAAATAGACTTACTAAAGTATTTCCTAAAAATGACGATAATTTATTTAAACTTTATAAATGTTTTAGTTTTAATTTAATTGTAAAAATTGTTTGTAATTAAATAATCATAAAATAACTCAATATACTTGACGTTAACTCAATTTTCTGCATTGTTATCACCCAACAGATGCTATGGAATGAATATCATAATAATCAGATAAGCAGATGCACGATGCACAACAATCATTACAAGTTCTAGATTGTGGCTGCAGATATAAGCTATACCAGTATGCGTGCTGTTCTATTTACAGATGTCTATTCTCTTCCTCCAGTTATCGGAATTTTCTATTAAATATATATGTTTTCATTAATCTATAAAAATGCTTATCATTTTCTTCAAACTAATTATCTATTTTTGACATATAGAAAGGGAAAAATGATCCGCGGTGTTTAATAAAATTTCACAAATAGATTTATAATAGATTCTGCGTTTTCGATTATGTATATAAATGTTAAAAATATTAAGATAAATAAACAGAACATATTCTTAATTTTCATATAAATATATATAATCATATACAAATTAATTAATTTTATAAATATTTTAATCGTGATACTGTTGTATTTTGAACGCATTAGAATGTATAATGTATATTTATCATTTATAACTCATTGGATCTATTTCGAAAATAGTAATTAGCCTATTTAATTTTAATTGCAGTGCTAATTATGATAATGGTTAGTGGTAGCATAATAATTTTACCTACTGAATTGATAATTTTTTATAGTTATCCCAACATTAATATATTTACACTAACTTAATATCGTATAGGATTAAGTACACGTGGAAAGTAACCAGAATTTAAAAAGTTATTAATATAAAAAATTATGTATAATTTAATATTTTACATCTTAAAATCAATTTAACATTAACACCTCGATATTTAGCAAAATACTCGACAAATATTACAACAGAATCAAATTTTCATCTTATTTGCTTAGGTTTCTGTGAATTATATATTTGTATTTAATTAAGTATTGACAAGATTTAATACGTGAATAACTGCTGGATTCTGCATCCATTGTATATTTTCGATTTATTAGGTCAACATAAATAATGGCACAAATACGTATTTAAATCTCAAATACTGCAGATAGTAAATATAGCCTTAACGCCTTGAAGGAGATTGTGCCGGGTTGAAAAACAGGCCCGTGAGTAGGGAGCAATAAATCATTGTAGGACTGCTACCGTCGAAGTTGTTGCAAGTCAAACGAATGTTGTAAAATGTATAATGATCTACTCGAGACATCGTAAAACACGTTGAGAAGGGCGGGGAATAGCTGGTTCAGACTCGTATCTATACACGACATTGGATCGTAAAAACTCTCAGAATCTGTAAGGAATTAAATTTCAAACAGTTTAGCTTTTCTTTGAAACGACTTATTTGTATTGTTGTAGCATTGTCTTTCTTTCGTTATTAAAATAATTAAATAAAATAAGATATATCCTTAGAACTGATGACACAAGTTAATATAGCAAAAAGTAGCATGGGTATAATTTATAGCGATCATTAATAAAGCTTGCTGCTAAGTTTTTATCTATTGTTATTATAGAAATACTAAAATTAATATATTGTCGTCTCTAAGTTTAGTTTAAATATTTTAGAAATTTTCTTTTAAATCTATGTGTTTGGCATATAATTAATCAATGTAATTTAGATAAATTAATAACAATAAGCTATTTAAATGTTTAGCGGGTTGAAATAAATCCTATAATATTCAGTAAAGCACAAAAGTTATTTATTTTTAACTTAAGTTAGTAAAGTTTTACAAAATTAGTTCCTTAAGATAAAATGAGTAATGATTCTTAGAAATTATTTACGAAAAAATTATCTCTTAATCTAATTCTTCCGTAATGAGCGATTCATGTTAAGCATTTTTATATCAATTACTATAAAATTTATGCCTTGTTGAAATATTAAAGTGGTAAAATAATATTAATTTAATATAATTGTTTTTGCCGTTCAGGTTTATTTTTTTTAGTTATATCCTATTGAAAAACCAAAATTAGAACATAAGTCAAATTTACAATTTTCACTCGTCGACAAAAATGTATTATTATTATTATTATTATTATTATTAATTTTATCAATATCAATAAATTTCAGCAGAAACAAAAATTTTAAACAAATATTCAGCTTTATTAAATTGTGATATATTGAATATTTTTTCTATTCATACTATCAAGCTGAAAGCGTGATCAAATATGTCAACGATAATTACAAAATAATCCTTAAAAAGCAACGAGTTAAATAATTATATATATTTTTTAAATCGAGACTTTTCTCATTCCATTGATTTTAATCCGAACTCAATCTTATCAAATAATCGAAATGTTTATCTAACAAATCATTTATTGGATTATAACTAATCAAAATATAAAATCTGAACAGATATTGATAGGCCAAATTGATATTGATAGGGATATTGGCTGAATAGGCATCGATAGAAGGATATATGCTCGATACACTGAATTTTCAACTGATTATTACGAATTTTTCATCTTCTAGACTATTTATTAAATGTATTTACTTACGAATAAACATGGATAGAAAATAGATTTTTTGATAAACATTTTAACATCACGAATTGATATTCGTTTATTGTGATGTGAATCAAAATCAGAATTTCCTAGAAATTTTGATTTTATAAGTAAATGAATTTGAATTATTATTAAAATTATTACCAAATGTGTTAGTGGTATGATAGTGGTGTTATTGTAAAATGAGTTTACAATAAATATAGTTATAATTCGTTGAACTCAAATATAAATAAGTTAACTGCTTGATTATTTACATATGGATGATATATATTTATAATTTTCATAATATTTGTTAAAATAGTTTCGACAATGTTTAAGATTCATATTTAGACTTATTAAATATTAGAAATTATAAGATAGTTAAAGATAATTAATATAGTTGTAGTTTCATTATGTTATAAATTATAATTTATTTATTTTTATTTTTAACTTTAATACAACAATTTATACGCGATTATCGAGATATTTTAATAAAATATTCATTGATATATAACATCTGCCGAATTTTTAACAGTCCATTGAATATTTTTTTTAAAAATAAATAACAATTTCTGAATTAGATTAAGGTAAGGAAACAATAACTTCATTGAGAGTAAATTTAAATTTTGGTTTGTTCTTTAGATTTTCAATTTTACAATACATAAGACAATTTTAAAAATTATTTGATACAGGTCAATTATTTAGACTATATATCAAACACAAAGAAATTCTTAAATTACATCTATAAATCCATGAAAAGAATACGTGCCTAATAGACACGTAGTCTATAGCCTATGTATGCAAACAGAGTTTTAGTTAACAAATACAACCTACACATAATAAAATATTTGGCAACTGATTTCTAACTGGTGATTCTTTTTATTTTTATTCTATTCTATTTTTATTAATTTCAGTTATAAGAAAGGATTAAGTCAGAACATACAAGTTACATTTATTAAATGATCCGTTATATGTAACAAATAAGGTAGCGAAGATTGAAATTTCTGACGATCATTCGGCCAGACAACATCACAGTAAGATCCTACCACCGTGTGAGATTTGGCTTAAATTTCAATATGGATCATCATAACTGTTTATAGAGTTGCAATATAGATTGACATACCGTTCCTCATTCTCACTCATTCTGGCTGATTGAACCCAATTCTGGTGGACCCACATTTAATAGACATCATTTTGATCGATTTCTATTACTCCAATACCACTCCAGAGAATTGTTTATAAGTAATTATTGAATGGTTAGTAAAGTCAATTTCTTTTTCTTATCCAAATTATATTCGTTATAGAATTTGTTTCCATCTTTTTAGAAGATTTAAAAAAGTCACAAATAAAATAAATAAATCCGAATTCGTCGAACTAGTTTGCTGGAAAAAAATTAAGTTGACTGAAAATGTATGAAAAAAACTTTAGAAAAAAAGTAGAATTTACTTGATAAGATGACCTTTCAGCAGTAAAACACTTCTGTTCTAAAGAATAAGATATTATATTTATGCAAATTTGTGTCATCTTCATTAGTATGGCATTATTTATAAAATTTTAAAAAGTACGATACATTTGGATGAAGATAAATGAATATAAATTTGGAAATTTCTAGGAATGCAAACTTTTATTCTGATATAAAAGATCATAAATGTATCCACAAAATCTACTCGTAGAAAGCATTTAAAAATTTAATTACAAGTTTTAAATTTATTAGTCAAAATGACTTTTTTAAATTTAATAAAATTTAAAAATTTCTCATAGAATATAGAAAGAAACGATTCAGTTTTCTAAAAGTAAATGTAACATTGTAAAGCATTGAAAATGAGAAAACGAGCAAAAAATTCAAATGTAATTTACTCCTTGAAAAGAACGCACACTTTGCCAATTCTCAAATAATTTATTTACATTCAAATATTTTAAAAGTATACATTTTATATTTTCTTCATAAAAAGAATCTAGCAAAAATAATACAATCACGAAACAATTATTAACGCGATATTATCTTAATATTTGAAAACAATATACTGGAGATTCAATAATTGCTGTATATTTATAAGATAATTATTTTCTTAATAGTTAATTAGACATTTATTATCATCCATATGTGCTTAAATTAAAAATTAAAATCAATTTTGAAATTTTAAGCCATTCAGGCGATTTTTTACTACACGATTGTATTAAAATTACGATATAGTCTACATATTTAATTAAATACACTATATAATTTAAAACAATGTGTAAAACCTTATCATTTCTCAAGTATCGGGTGATTACGTATTTGATAACTAACGGAAATTTTCTGACGGTAACTGTGTTTTTCAGTAATGATTATACAGGTAATAGGTCTATAAAGAAAATAAAAAAGTCACGACTTTTCGTGATGGCCTGCCGCAACTATAGGTGAACTTCTACATCGTTTTTAACTAGACAGACATGTGTGATTAATCAGGTGACTAACAAGCGCGACCTTTGAGCTTATTTGTAAGGAGGCACGAGTCAGTCAGTTAAAAATGCCGCGAAGGCGGAGACATAAGTATAGTCTAGGCCGGGTCAACCGAAATGAAATCTATTATCTTATTAGACTAAATTAAAAATTTGGTTGAAATTATTTACCAACAACAAATATTAATCAATTTATATTCGTTTCAAAAACTGAATATTTCGATATATTTGTAATAATTAAATATAGGATTTCAAAAACGATTCTTCGCCACACAAGCTAGATTCTAAACTGAGAGTATTACTGCATTTATTACACATATTTTCTAATGTTTTAAAATTTCACAAATTTCTGTAGTAATGAATTAATTTGTTTTTAGATAATTTTTATTTAAATCAAATTTAAATTTAAATAAATAAAAATTTAAATAAAAATTAAATTATATCATTACAGATTTATTTTAAAAGATTTTAAATTTTATGAAAATTGAGTTAACAGATAAATTTTAGTAGTGTTCAAATTTGGGGTCTTATTTCTCAGTTATTTTAATTATAACGTCAGATAATAAATAAAGTATTCTCTTACAAGAAAATCATAAATGAAATTGTCATTTATTTTGTGTATAAATATAGGCTCTATATTGTTATATATTGTAAAATAAATAATTTTCTGTTTAAAAAATTGCCCGCTAAATAATACATTTATGATTTATTTTTATCTAATAAAAATAGATGTATAAGGCGGAATTTACAAAAATTAACTTTCCATATTTGTATATATATAAAGTTAATATATAATTAAATCTTACTTATCGATACTCTTTAAAAAGATATAATTGTAACTATTTAACAATATAAATTAACTTTCAATGTGTTTTTGGTTATCATTTATAATAGATAAAGAAATTAACTAATCACTTGTTTTGTAAATTCTATTTTCTATAGAATAAAGGATACTTTACCCTAAAGCAATTCAACTAAACTTAGGCCTAAGTGAATCTTTCCTTTCAATCTTGTGCACTTTGTAAAAAACGCAAAGTTGTTAGGAAATTTTACACGGAATGCTAAACAAAAAGTTTTTATTTTTTTAATTAGTTAAGTCTTTGATTTTTGAATTTATATTTATTTTTTAAAAGAGTTAATTTGATTAATTGTATACAACAGGATTGGCCAACTTATACTGGAGATGATCTACTTTCACAAGTCAAAAGCACCGAGGATCTACCGCCAAATTATTATTATTTTGTAAAAGTTTATTAGCCTACTCTTATAAAATTATGCCGAAAACAGTTATATTTATTTATTGCAAGGTAATCGACGTTCCAGGTTACTTCTATTTGGTAAAGACACTAAGACTAAATTAAGCAGCAGCGTTCATTTTTCTCCATAACAAAAAGAGAGTTTTATTTCCTTTCATCGTATAAATTGTAAGTTTTGTTTCACTTCGGTCACTTATTTTTCACCTGATTGATATTGTTTCGGCAGAAGAAAATAATTTCTGTAATAATAACAAAACCAAACTACGACCATCGACACAGAGCACGTTCCATTTCGTCTTACTTGTTTAGTACCTGCACGTGTTCTTTTCACTGTGCCGAAATAAGAAGCAAAGACAATCACGTGTTATCTCACAGAGCGCAGAGTTACCTTCCTGTAGGGACAGTTCAGATTTCTCTGTGGAAATTATGAAATTAAATTTCCATTGAATTTGCAAATGCTTTTCGAGTTTTAACAAACCATGCTATCCGCGATCAGAAATGACGAAGCAATCGGCTTGCTGGCCATGTTTAGTATATAGGCTAATATTGGTTATGTGCATACTCGATTTAAAACGCTTTGTGCTTTTCAACTACCTTCATTTTTATTATTTTTGCTAGGTGCTTGTCTCGGTTTTTGAGAGTTTTAAGGTTAGTTTTAAGGTTAAATACAGTACTCGAGCATTTATATCACAAATAACTTATTTGTGCCATTGTGCATTTGATAACCGATAGTGTAAAAATATTTTTAGGCTTTTACAGGCATTGGCAAGTGGAAAATGGCTGCGATTCTGTTTAAGGCGATATTTACTTTACGGTTGTGGCCTGGAACCGAGCCCGCTGTATTATTGAGTTATATCTGTATTTAAACAAATATAACATTTATGCGTAAATATGGAAAATTCACATTTAACCAGTGCTAATTTAAATTTATAAAAATAAGAATCTTGTATAATTGCAATTATTATTTTACCGTCAAAAGTTTGTTTGAGATAAATAGATTCATCTTTGAGACCAAATTAAACTTATTACTATCGGCTTATATCACTACCTAGGATAAATTTTGCTTAGGTAGTGATTTTTATTTGTTGGAAACAAATATGTTAAAGTTTTCCTTTATAAAGGAAATCCTTTAAAAAGGAAAGTTTTCCTTCTCCGCGATTCATTTGTCGGAACAAGTGTCTATTTAGAAATTCAATTCCTGACTTACAACGAGAGCAATAAAGAAAAAGCTGTTAAGATGAAACGTATGAAGAGAAATATTTTAATGATATTATGCAACTACGCAATTTTCAAATATAAATACAAACATTTTATAAGCTCTTATTGAATTTTGCCTAAACTTCCCTAAAACTTCCCACAAAGAAATGCGAGATAATTAATTTAGTTTACCGTTAAAGTACAGATGTAGTTAAATAATACTTGAATTGTATTAATATTTTGTATCTTTACATAAAATTCTGTTTTACATTATTTTTATAAAATATCTGAGATAAGCCCAGTAGCAGAAATAATTTTATTTGAGTTGAATTAGTTTTTGTCGTTATCCTTAAATGTAGAAAATCTTAATAAAAATATCATTTTTAGTTTTATGAGCTCTAAAATAAGTGCATATTATTATTAATTTGATTATGATATGAAACTAAAAATAATGAAGTGAATAGACTAATTTTTGCTGATAGAAATTTGAAACTAAAATCTGAAAGTGCTGAATTTAGCTTAAACATTACAAAGTAAAAAATCAAAGGAAATGAAATCGGGTTATCAAAACAAAAATAATAAATTTAATACTGTGCATTTGTTTATATTACCTCATTAATGATACATTGAAATATTTGTTACGTCTCTCTTTTTTGATGAAACTTTAACAATTCATAAAGTAACTATTGTTGTTCGTTATTCGACAAATCGTCTAAGTTAGAAAATATCGGATTTCCTATTTGACCCCGAGAATATTCGTTAAAAATATAAAAATATTAAATAGATTTGACACTAACTTATCTTTCACATTAATAGAAAATTTTCTATGTTATTGTTACTCAGAGATATAAAAATGGTTCTTACCTATTAATTTACTACAATATCTATTTCTAATGTTTCTCACCTCTTTTAAAAATTAATGGTGATGATTAAACTATCGTCAATATAACATACATAAAATATTTCTTAAATAAATTTTTATAAATATGAAAAATCATTCACTTTATATAAAAATTCATTTCTAAATAATAATTATTTAACATAGCCATTTAGAAATGAGGTGTTATTTAGCAAAGTTATTCTTATATAGTTTGTCAATCTTACAAATAAACCTGGTAATTAATAATAAAATATTTATTTAACATTATAAGTTTAGTCTATAATTTTTGATAATAAAGTTTAAAAATGTACATAATTGGTTTCTACACAGATTTCTTAATTTTTCTTCTTCGTTTGCATTATAGCTTAGTTCAAATTTCCCTTTGTTATTAGAAATGTTATTAAAGTTTAATACGCTTATTTTTTAGAGTATACTAGAAATTTTAATTTCAGAATATAAGTTAATAGAATCGAATGAATCTCGTGAAAATTAAAATTATTAGATCATATTTTACGCGCATATTATAATACTAGATATAAATAATTATTAGAAACAATATTATTGTTTTATTTATAGTTATCGATGCTATTAAACAGTTAAATTGATAATTTTTATACGTCAGAAAGTTGTTATATGATAATATATTAAAACATCTAGGAAAAAAATCACAGTGAAATGAATAAATTATATAAGCTATTCAGGATATAACTCAAATAGATTTCTTATATAAAAAATATGGAGCTATTTAAATAACAAAATAGTATATATTAAATATAGGTTTGTAAAAATCAATCAATGAAAATAGAGAGTTGTCATCTTCTGTTAGCATAGAGATTTCTTCTAGGCTATTACCGCTTCAGTTGGAATGATCGATAAAAGATTAATAAATTTCACCCGAATCTTCAATTGCGATTTGTTTTCCTAGAAAAGACAAATGCTTACCCTTAGTGATTAATTCACTACAAATGAATTAATGCGCAAAGATCTTTCAAGTAATTTCTTCAGAATGTAATTAGAAAATTTTAATTCCTAATTACTAACTACTAATTCCTGGATTACCTTAATTAACGAACATGAAAATAATAATATTTAGAAATGAATAAGACAAAGACAAGACTATTTTTTCATAATTCAAATATTTATATGTGTTAGATAATCATTGCGTAATATAATCGAAGACTTCTTTTCATTTAAAAATACTTATAACTTTTATTTAATAGGTTAATATTACATTTCTTTAACATAGTAACATTTAAATTCTTTATGAAATTGTTAAAATCGATAATATTGAATTAATCTGTCATTTTATTTCGATTTTTTCAAACTTGAAATTCGTATTTTTTTAAATGTTTTTAATTTAACCATAAATTTAAGATATAGTTTAACGAAATATAAATATATCATTAATTCTTTTTTATTTTATTTATCTCGATATAACTAATAGGATACAATTAAAATGGCGAGTCATATTTCCTATGCAGTTAATAACAAATTATATATAATTTATTGCAGTTTTATAATTTTGCATACTTATATATTCGTTTTTATATCAAATATCGAATATTACTGTACATTTTAATGGCTTATAGCAGTTAAGTAAAAAAAAATAATAATAACAGACAATCACAATGAAAAAAACAAGCATTAAGACTTTTGGGATTTGATGAAAATTTTTCTTTCGGTCCTTTATTGAAGTACGACGGTTAGAATCAATTTCCCAATGGAATTTTTCCAATTTGTTAAAAATATATACAGTACGTAGTGTAAAATTGTTTCGGGGTAACAGCTTAACCCTTTAAGATATATGGATAAATGCCAAATTGTCATGCAAATTTAGCGAAAATGAGATTTATAAAAATTGAGGACACACTTTCCTATTGCCAAAATATCACCAGAATTTTTATTATTTGCTGGTTTTTTAATGAATTTTTCCTTCAACTTCGATAGAAGATATTTCAACACTCGTGTAATATTATAAATACATTTTTTTTTCCTCAAGTTAAAATATAATTTTTACATTTATTTATGGATTTCGTTCCATAAATTTTATCATTCTCTTATAACAATATCAATTGTTTTGAGGATCGAGTATAAATCTGAAAGTTTTAATTTTTCAAATACAAAATAGTGTAATTCTGAATAAGGAAGTTTTATCTAAACAAAGCTATATGAATTATTGTATAGTTTATATCTAATAAACATAATTAAAGTGAATATATTAGCATAAAAATAAATTATAGTTATTTGTTAAGAGTAGAACTGACACTTTGTGTCATGGAATAATTCTTCATTTTTTAAAATATTTTTTAAATTTATATTTATTTTCGATAATTACAGTAATTAAATTNGAGCCCTATCGGGCCTATGGCACGAAATGGGCGCCATAACAGTGTTATTAAAGCCGATCATAACAATTATGGTAAGGATACGCCCCGAACTACCTATTTCGTCGATTAAGCCAGACAACCATGTTATCTATTCTCGCATACAACCACACCCTATAGTAGGAATAATCGACCCACCAAACGGGGATGGCCCGAGCAAAAAAAAAAAAAAAACTACGCTCAACCTCTCGGATGAAAGAGCTCAATTCTAATAAGCAAATTATCGAGAAGCTCATGTATATTTATCATAGCATTATTATATTTTAAAATTTTATAATATACTGTTGGAATTCCTTGAATATTTATTCATCTTTATTACAAAGATTCGTATCTGTCAATAATTCTAATATTTATCTTTTCGACTTTTTATACGTGATTGTGAGCGTATATATTTTATTGTTGTTATAAACAAAATATTCAATACAAACGGAAGTAACGTACGGTATATATAATCTATCATTCATTACCCCGCATTTCTGATTTCTGTAACTGTCGAATTATGCTTAATATGATACATTTCTCTTATCACTCGCCTTAAAACTTGTTTCTTTGACAAATATTAATCAAAAATTACGACAGAACGTTAATATAGTTTGTAACTCTATATAATTTGAAACCAAATATTATATTTGAGTCCGGTTGTATTAATTTCTATGTTTTAGAAGTAAGTTTAAACTATTTTATTAAAATTATCGAACATATGTATGTTCGATATTTATTTAAAATACTTAATTTTCTGTTTTTAGTATAATTTAGTATAATTTTAAACATCTTAATTACTTAATTAAAAAAGTATTGCCAAGATATTTTTAAAGAATCACGAAAGAGAGAGAGAGATTTATTAAATATTAAGGCAGATGTATAGGCTATATTACACAGAAAAAATATATATCGATATAATTATATATCATTAATATATAGCCTATTTATTTTCTATTAAGCTATAATAAAAATATATGTAAATTAGATGTATTTATTTAATGTGATTACTCCTGCTTTAATATTAAAATGCGTCTGTAATTTTCAAATTTATAACAGAGATTTTTTTGGATAAATTCTTACGTTTTACTTTTTTTTGCCCGTATATGAAGTTTAAAATTAGGAGAGAGCAACAATATCCGTTATTGTTCAAGATTTCCAGTTAGTTAAATTCTATAGTTAGATACATAGTCTACTCTTCTTATCTTTCTACGAAATTACACAGCCAAACAGGTCTGCAAACTCCGTTTTTCTTGGTCATCATTACATACAGTAGATAGCTCTTAGGGCATCTTTTTTGATTGATCGGTGTTCCAACACTGTGGCATTTCCCCATTAACGGTAATATATTGGACTAATTTCCCCCGGCTACCAAATTACTCCGTCGGGAGAGAAAATATACATGTATATTAAAAAACAGCCTCGTTAACCCCAGGCTTCTGAAAATTCTTTTTTGACCGAATACAAAAAAGTAATGTTCTTCATTAGTTTTTTACAATAGACGTACAAGTTAATCTTTATTTGGGGGCCGTTGTTGGCCAAGTAACTACGCCTTCTATCTTTGTCGCCAGGGAATGAAAGGAGCCCTATCGGGCCTATGGCACGAAATGGGCGCCATAACAGTGTTATTAAAGCCGATCATAACAATTATGGTAAGGATACGCCCCGAACTACCTATTTCGTCGATTAAGCCAGACAACCATGTTATCTATTCTCGCATACAACCACACCCTATAGTAGGAATAATCGACCCACCAAACGGGGATGGCCCGAGCGAAAAAAAAAAAAAAAACTACGCTCAACCTCTCGGATGAAAGAGCTCAATTCTAATAAGCAAATTATCGAGAAGCTCATGTATATTTATCATAGCATTATTATATTTTAAAATTTTATAATATACTGTTGGAATTCCTTGAATATTTATTCATCTTTATTACAAAGATTCGTATCTGTCAATAATTCTAATATTTATCTTTTCGACTTTTTATACGTGATTGTGAGCGTATATATTTTATTGTTGTTATAAACAAAATATTCAATACAAACGGAAGTAACGTACGGTATATATAATCTATCATTCATTACCCCGCATTTCTGATTTCTGTAACTGTCGAATTATGCTTAATATGATACATTTCTCTTATCACTCGCCTTAAAACTTGTTTCTTTGACAAATATTAATCAAAAATTACGACAGAACGTTAATATAGTTTGTAACTCTATATAATTTGAAACCAAATATTATATTTGAGTCCGGTTGTATTAATTTCTATGTTTTAGAAGTAAGTTTAAACCATTTTATTAAAATTATCGAACATATGTATGTTCGATATTTATTTAAAATACTTAATTTTCTGTTTTTAGTATAATTTAGTATAATTTTAAACATCTTAATTACTTAATTAAAAAAGTATTGCCAAGATATTTTTAAAGAATCATATTCTGGAAAATTAGTAAATGTAAGTTTTAAAAAATAATTTAATGTTATATTATTGTTTAGATTAACTTGTAGAAATTTATTATTAATATTTTTTCACGTTTTTAAATAATGAAATAGCAAAGCTTTCGTCTTCTTTATCTTTTAGCCTAAATGAAATAACTCATTTTAGAATTAAATATATCTAGTATTAAGTGTATTATTATAATAGTGTACGCATATATATATATATATATTATTACTTTATACCTGTTGTTTTATTTCACAAAATACTTCAGGAGAAATAATTATTGAAATCTTCAATACTCACGAGATAACCAGGATGATGCAAAATAATCGGAGTTAAAATAATATTTATCGATAACGAATCTGATATTGCTACAGATATATCGTTTCAGGAAGGAGATATAGATAGATAAGGCTCATCTGTAGATGAGATTTATCGAGCGCTGGGATCCTGTCTAAATAAACAGGTCGTTCATTAAGACTTGGAAGTCGTAAGTCCAAAGCGGGACGTTCGTTGTAGTAACAGGAATTCTCGCCCTATTACATCGATTTGATGCAACTAAATTAAAAGTTCTACTCACGAAAAGAAGCTGTCGGGTTGAATTATGGGCAGCAGACACGTGATGTCGGTGCAGGAATCAAATCAAATGAAGGCTATACTTCGACTTTTGCAATAAATCACTTGACCCGATCAATTCTACAAGAGATTATGTCACAAAAATGAGAAACTCTTAATTGTGACATACTAGCTTTTTATCTGTTAACTTTCATCGTTTAAAAGAGACATATATGAAACTTTTTAAAAGTTTCGTATCAAATTTAGGCCTATATGCTAAAAATAAAAATAAAATTTGACGATAGAAAATGAATATCATATTCAAAAATTGCATCATTTAAATATTGTATTTATTACATATTTGTAAAAGAATTCGTAGACTTTCTATACGAGAATTGGAAGTGTGTTTTGATTTAAGATTAATCACTTTTAAAGAAATGTAGTCTAATAAAATTTTATGAAACACCATCGAGTGAAAAATCTGTTTTATTAATTTAAAGTATAATCTTATCTTTGATCTAAATATAGTCTAATAAAATTTTATGAAACACCATCGAGTGAAAAATCTGTTTTATTAATTTAATATATAATCTTATCTTTGATCTATATTAGACTATAGTTCGTCCTTTCCAAAAGAAAAGAAAGGTATAAGAATATAATTTTCATATACGTACACAATTCATTTCATAATTTAATATATTCTAAGTAACTATACTGATCAGTTTCTGTATATTATAATTCGGACAATCCACTTAATAATAATGATTTATTCTAGTCATCAGCAAAGATTTATTTATAAAGNAAATATATCTAAATTCAATCTAGAATCAAATTTTCCTATTGTTGAGAACAGGCTATATTGTGTCTTTTAGAGTCTTCTAACCTCTTAAATTCTTGTAGTGAAATAAAACTTTTATAAAACTTTTGAAAACATATTTTAAACTATTTTCTCTTGAATCTTTGAGTGTAAACTCAAAGTTTGCTTAGATTTCCGTTTTTCCTAACTTATCTACAGTTTGAGTAATACCGAACTTTTGAATGCGTTTACTTTACTTTTCGAAAATAGCTTGCCAAGTTCTTTTAAAACGTGTGCAAGTGTTAACATTGAATGATAAAATTGATCCGAAATCTATAAATCCAAAGTTTAACTTTTCTGATCATTCAAAAGACTCAAAACTCTTGGAAACTGAACAGAAAAATTGTACTTGTTTATTTAAATATACTTTTCTTGAATAAGCTTGGATACTAAACTACATATATGCGTGATAGTATATGTGAATAACTAATAGAATGTATATTATCAAATACTTTTTGACAGAATTATAAACATTACAAATTATTATAATTTTCGTGAAATTATTTTCTTGGTTAATTTTAAAATAGTATCATTTTCAAGGATAATAACATTTGAAAATAAAGTTAGTAAAACGAACGACTTTCCTTTGCAAATGAAAATCTCATTTAAAAAAGAAAGTTTCTCTTACTTTAAAAAGTAAAATCGAATTATATAAGAATGATAATAATAATTTTTAATTATTATAAGTATTCAAGTTAAAGAAGGGAAAATATTTTCAAGTTTTCCCTCTTAAAAAAAGTTTTTAAGTGAAATAAATTCTTTTTAATATTTTAAAAGTATTCGCTTTTAAAAAATAGAAGTGTTGTCTGTTAGTTTTTCGTACTTTATTTCTTCTTGATTAAATAAGGTGAAATAAATGTATATTTCTTAATACTAGGATAACATTTAATTCTCCTTCAGGCTACAAATGTTGGTTTCGCTTAATATGTTTCAAACTAAGAATATTCTTTGATTTATTAGTTTTTGAAGTAAAGAAAAGCATATTAAAAAATATATTTTATGATTTAAATATGCTTTATTTAAATTAAAGATTATAAATCTATACAAGGACATCGTTTTTAAACATTTTTTTTTTAAAGGATTGATGAAAAACTACAGTCTAGAATTTCAAATAAATTATAGTAAAATCTAATTAATTTTATTTGCCTGTAAAATGTCTTTAAAATTAGCCGATTAGACTAGATGGCAGATAAAATGATACAATTTTAAACTGGTTACCGTTAACAAAACTAGAAATTAGAAAAACTACATTTTAAAAAATTCTCCGTGCAATGATTATAAACTATTAGTACAGTTAAATGTGAATATCTTAATCAAAAAATATTTATGATACGAATAAGACAATTGCTGTTACAACTCGATTTCCAGAACCAAAACATGTGAATTTCTTGAAATGAGAGTTTTATATCCGAGAGAGAACAAAGCGTGATGTAACGTATTAAAACAATCAAATAAAATCTATAAAGAATATACATAATATTTATATTAGGTCTGTTTATGACTTTAAAAAAATCTTATTTAGTATAATACAAAAAAAAAACTAAATGGTATTTGTTCTTAATAATATTTTAAGAACAAATGTCATTTATCATTACTGTTTATCATCGAGCTGTATGATCACGGAAGTAATCCGAAAATCCTATCCACAACTTAATCATTGGAACTGTCACGAGAAAAGTCTAAGAGATTTAGATGGTTAGTTTTAGCTAAAGAAGTTGATTAACGTTCTCATAGTTTATTGAAGTTAACTCTTTATTTAATTTCTTTATCTTTGAATAATTTGTTGACATTTTAAGATTTTTGATAGAGCTAATAAAAGTTAAGACAAAAATAATTAGCTTATAATTCTTACTTCGAGATCATAGTAAATGAAAAATGGGATGGTTTGATTTTACAGAGAAGTAATTAAACGTAAAGAACCCGAATTCATTTAAAACCCTAGTGACAAATAATTTTAAAATATCAAATCTGAAGTTTCCCATGTAAAATAAACAACATAATATTTAAAAATAGATTAAACGAAGTAAAACATAAGTTAAAGAACATTGTACTAAAACACCCCTACAAATGTTAAAAACTTTACATACTATCTACAAATAATAATAAATATTTAATTTTTCAGCTATTCATTTTTTTATGTAGGCTACAGTATTTATTTCTGATATAGTATAATTATAACAACTTTATTCAAGGCTAATTAATAAATAAATTCTATAAAAATGAACATGTTATATGTCACGAATTTGGCATTGTTGTAGTATGTTTAATGTCTAAAAGTAATGATATATTTTAGACTATAATTTAAGCGAAAAAATAAAAGTTTCACTTTGTATAAAATGGAGACTTTATCTATAGTTGCTTCTTAGTTGTTAAATAACTTCTTTTTAACTTTCAAAATAGATATGGAATATTCCACAAAAATTTAAATGAACGTTTTCAACTTAATATTTGATTATATTTCCTTTTAAATTCGTGTTAGATCTCTTTAACTGAGAAACTTCCTTAAATAAATAAACAAATTTTTTGGGCTATCAGGAAAATAAAAGTATAGAAAACAATAAATATTGCAATTATCTTTATTATGTTGTAGGAATCTGATATCAAAATTTCCGTTATAATGTTCGGATTATATATAAAAAGAGTGTACAAAACAATAAATATTGCAATTATCTTTATTATGTTGTAGGAATCTGAAATCAAAATTTCCGCTATAATGTTCGGATTATATATAAGTGTACAATTATAAGTTGATTTTTAAATTAAAAAGCCAAAATTTTAAATTTCCATTCTATAGTAAGGCGTAATAACAACGTAAAACACAATATATATATATATTTTAATTTATAGGACTTGTATTAATTTTTTTTATTATTATTCTATAATTTTCCCGTGGGTTTTTACCCATGGGAAAATTATTTATATGAAAGATCTAGCGACCAATTACGGCAATTACAAATACATTAGAAGTCCTCGCTCATTTTACTCTTTCAAGATCAGAAATCTTTGAAAATTAATCTATTATATCAATTAATCTTGATTCAAATGAGTGTAAGCTATCATTATAGTGAGATCGAATCAATGAGAAACGTTGCTCAGCCAAAATAAAACAATCGAAATAAATCTTTTTCAACACTTTAAACTTTTGATCAAACTTGAAATGTCTATTTTGAAAGTAATTATAATGTGCTCGAATATCTGTTCTAAATTTAGCCTTCTTCTCATAAATTTACAACGAAAATGTGATGGTGATAATGTGATAATTTGGTAATGTTCAATATCATACTTTTGTTATAAATCTGAAGATATTTTCTGTGACTCAAATCAGTCAAATTAGTAAAGACTATCAGAATCAAAAAGACACTTAAATGCGCCGATCGCATTCGAAGAAGAAATCTGCTTATTAATTAACATTTCTGTCAGCTATAGTTTCATTATTTCGAATATTGTTTTCAATTTGTAGCTAAATCAACAGCGTTTGTTAGTAAACTTGTGTATTATACGTAATCAATGAAGTGCATTATAGATCCACGATATTCATACAAAATTATCTGGTCTACAAATATAATAAAATATCGTGATTTTAAATTAACTTTAGATTGCGTATGAAATTATCAATTTTACTGCATGGTTTGTGGCACATGGAGCATCATTTTGTTCTAAGTTAAGAATATTATTTCCCAGACATTGTCTCATAAAAATTAGCCGATTAGACTAGATGGCAGATAAAATGATACAATTTTAAACTGGTTACCGTTAACAAAACTAGAAATTAGAAAAACTACATTTTTAAAAATTCTCCGTGCAATGATTATAAACTGTTAGTACAGTTAAATGTGAATATCTTAATCAAAAAATAGTTATGATACGAATAAGACAATTGAATGGTTTCTATAGAAAAATTAAAGCGATTCTAAATTTACGAATTTTTGCATCTTAAGCAAGTTATGATAGTTTTCATTTTGCATAAAAAATTTTGTAGTGTCTGTGAAGATGCTGTTGCAACTCCATTTCCAGAACCAAAACATGTGAATTTCTTGAAATGAGAGTTTTATATCCGAGAGAGAACAAAGCGTGATGTAACGTATTAAAATAATCAAATAAAATTTATAAAGAATATACGTAATATTTATATTAGGTCTGTTTATGACTTTAAAAAAATCTTATTTAGTATAATACAAAAAAAAAACTAAATGGTATTTGTTCTTAATAATATTTTAAGAACAAATGTCATTTATCATTACTGTTTATCATCGAGCTGTATGATCACGGAAGTAATCCGAAAATCCTATCCACAACTTAATCATTGGAACTGTCACGAGAAAAGTCTAAGAGATTTAGATGGTTAGTTTTAGCTAAAGAAGTTGATTAACGTTCTCATAGTTTATTGAAGTTAACTCTTTATTTAATTTCTTTATCTTTGAATAATTTGTTGACATTTTAAGATTTTTGATAGAGCTTTNTAATTTATTAATTATATAATTATTTTATGATTATATAATTAATATAAATAATTATAATATTTTTACAATTTACACTATTAGATTGTTATTTCGAAGTTGTCCACCATTGCCTTATGGCATTTCCAATGTAATTTTGTAATAAAGAATAAAATTATTAAACGAATATAAATCTATTGTTTACGGCATATGGTAATGTGCCTTTAAAAATCTACACAGATCTCCAGGATATCCGTGAGTTGACAAAAATTTTATTTATATATTTTGTAGAACTTAATATCTATTGAAATGTAAATTAATACTTTCATCTAATATTGTAACTAGACCTATTATATTTACATTAATATCTTATTTTAATTGTCTAAAATTGTTTGGAGAGAAATAAAAAAATTAATGTCGTTAAGATTTCTTTTATTTTCATTGCTTCTGGCTATTTTTAAAGAATCACGAAAGAGAGAGAGAGAGAAAGATCGTCTCGTCTTTATCTCTATTTTCCCTGATTTTGCGTATCTTCTCGTTGTTTTCGGCCCATCTTTAATTGTCTCATTTGACCTTCCTCTCACGAATTTTACTCGAAGATTCATTTTGTTGTCAATTTTATATCTTCTTATCTTATGTTTCTTTTTATTTTCATTTTCTTCTGTTTATCCTAATGATTTGTATTTTCATTATTTTCTTTATTTTAACAAAAGTTATTTAAGATGCTTTTGTATTATTTATGAGTTTTCAAAGTTCTAGTATTTTAATTTTTTTTCTTTCTTTTTGTAAATTATCTTAAACAAGGAAATATAAGCATCGCTCTGCTAATCCAAATAGAGCATTTAATTTTAAAAATCGTTCTTTCATCGTGATTTAAAAGCAACTTGCAATATTTAGCTTTAAATTTTCGTGTTTTACAGTTATAATATAGGAAAGTATCATTAACTGAAAATTATTTTTAAGATTTTTTACTAATACTGAACCCGAAAACATTAAGAATTTTTCTAAAATATTAACCTTTATAAGAAAAGTTTAAATGCGTAGCTTTTAAAGGTCGATAAAACCGGCTGTAAATAAGCTAACTGGCCTTGACTTTATCAGGAGAACCTCTGTTTTTTCGGCATTGTATGCTTTACTTTGTGTTTGAAAATCCGAAAATCTATTCATATTTAAACATATTGAAATATAAGATATAATAATGAACATATTCATTCCTGTTCACGTTCTTTATTATATATTTAACATCATAGACATTTATATTTTATTTCATACTTAGAGGTTTAATACATTTTATATTAATAATTTCATGGGTCATTATTGATCAGATTTTATGACTAAATGACATTTATGCTATAATTTTATTTACTTATTTGTTTATAGAAGTATATAGACTACTAATAGAAAATTTGAGCTTTGTTAATAGACGAAAAATTAACGTTTTAAAGTAAGTTTTGTGTATAAAAAAGAAAAAAGATATCTATATCTTCTCTCTCAATCTTTATTTTGTCTCTCTGTTTTTTTTAGATAATTAAATTATATTTAAAAAATTGTATTATAAATAATGAATTAAGCTTTCACTAAACGAATATAATCTTTCGCTGATTGTAAATAATTTGATAATTAATAGAGAATATAATAATTATGATTGAAGAAAGCGTCAAAATTTCGTAAAAATGTCATTACACATATAAATGAAAGCAAAATTACAATATACGAATTAAATTATTTCGTAATATATTTTTAATATAGTTAAGTATTGTGTCATTTTTGTTACTTATATTTAAAAAATAGTTTATTCAAAACACGAAAATTTAGCATAGACAATATTTTACAGCTTGTTGAATTTACCTTTAAAAAGTAAGCTGAGTCTGGGTTATTTGAAACAGCTTCAAATATAAAAACCCTTTAGGTTAAATTTTGGCATATTTTCTCTTCTCAATATCTCATTTGTTAGCTGTCATTTCAATTTTCTATGAAATAAAATACGAGAATATTAACTTCTAATAATCTATATTGCTAATATATACAATTGTGATTTTACTTAGAGAAAATAATTTGGCTTCGAATCTCAATTTGTTACTTGACTTCCTGGTCGGCGAATAGAAAACAAAGACTAGAAATGTCACTCTGTGTAAAAATAGTACTTTTGGTATGTATGTCATCATACATTCACCCAGCAAATTAAGCAAACAAACTAAGCGGTTGACAGTTTCGTATTCTTCAATCTCATTTTTATCTAATTCACAGATATCATAACTAATTTGCGCTTTCAAATAAAATTTTGGTAGTAATTTATTTTGATCATTTATGAGACTAAAAACACAATTTTTCTACACTGTTTAATCGAAATTTAATGTGATCTAAATTACATTGAAGCCACAGCGTTTTTATTTTAAAGTGAAAGCAGGCAGGTAAAGTATTCTTTAATTTACTCATTGTTACAATACAAAAAATATTAATCCTCAGTTAATCTTTAATGTAAGGTCCAAATGCAAAATACCACACACATTAAAAAAATTACAAATTTAAATTGTTCATTTTAAACGAATTTTGGTCACGTTGAATAATAATATTCGAATCATTGTGTATTACTTTCAGACAATTCTCGTATCTCTTAGAATATGTGAAACGTTTCGTTTACCTTGAGTTGCAAAACGATAAGAACAAGTTAAGGTAGAACGTTTTCATGATATCGATTCTTATTATATTTGTTTAAACATTTTTTACATTATTGAATGTAAGAGAATTTTATAAATTAATTTATATCGTATATTATATACAATTTACAATACCTAAACGACGTTTAAAGTTGCATGAATAAATTGGAGAGTAATATTATAGTTTAATACAGTATTACTTTAAATATTAATTACTGTGTAATATGCGTAACAAAAATATTAATAACCTGTTTAATCAATTACGTAATTATCATCTTATTAAGCAGATATTAATTGTTACATTAAAATAACTTACGTAATCTGATCACTTGAAGTAAAAATTTCTTAATTATAGATTTGAATTACTAAGAAAGTAATATCTTATGAATTTAAAACTATTCCAAATAATTTTTAATTATATTCTGATAATTTTAATTTTTTTTATTTATCCAGAAACAACTTAAACACCCTTCGTAAATTATTAAGCCGTTGTCCTTGTTTTACGATTCTTTCCCAGCATTATGTATGTTGCAGGCTTATATACTGCAACATATATAATGCCGGAAAATACAATCTTTACATATTCAAAGAAAAATATTGGTAAAAAGTAATTTAATTTTGAACTTAAAATTGTCTTAAACTTAGACCTATTAACAAAAATGAAACGTGCAGAAAAATCAAATTTTCGAAGAAAATATTGAATTTGTGTTGTTATAATTTCAGCAAAAGTAAAAGGTTGAATAATTAAACCGAATAAAAGTGTTTTAGTATACTAAGTTTGTCTTTATATAAAATATAGCAGAGGTAATTACCAAAAGATAACTTTCAATTGTCGAATATCGACGACGGTAAAGAATTACTAGGAACAGAATTCAACCGTAGGCAATATTCTATGTTATTTTTAAGTTTACGTGAATACTTATAGTTTACCATTTATGTACCGTACTTGGCCTTACATCTCGAAGAAAAGATTTATAAACTCGCAATGGTTTAACGAACTATAGTAATTTCATTCTGATGATCATATTTCAACTCTGTCTTATTATAATTGCCCTTTCTTTGTTCCTTAACCACTTTTGCATTTCCCCATAAATAACTAGTGTCGCAGGAAGTGTCAAGCTATTTCAGTGCAAGTCTGTTAAAAGTTGAAAGAAATTCTTTGGTGTGTATATATGTATCTTGTTCGTTGGAACGATGCCAAATTCTCTTTTCGCCAGAACAGCGTTCACTCTGCATAATGTGACGAAACGGAAACGTTATCACAAGCAGGTGACATTTTTTCTCTTCGTATGCAAAAGATTTCGACCTACAACTATGAGCATTTTATCGCTTTTGTGCATAAAATGAATCGCGTGCAGCGGGAGTGCCACTAATGCTAACCCCGTAGCAATGGCTTACGTTCCTTCTTAATTACGTTTGTAGACTTTGATATCCGCGATAAAATTTGTATAAAGCTAAATGCGAAATTTTTACACTTAAATAATGCCTCGTAATGAAGTAGTCGAAAGCTTTCTCATCAAGAATGTAGACCTAATAAATTTACGAATTAAACCATTAGGACATCCGCCCATTGCTGATAACAAGATTATAATAAAATTAAAGGCACTGTTATGTTCTCTGTCTCGTTTATCCAGAATTTATAACTGAACAGTCGATCGAGAGGAAATTTATTATAATATTTAACATTTTAGCTTTCCACGGAATGTATTTATTATCATAACAATCCTACGTATTTATATATAACATATACGAATAATAAATTACTCAGATTTCACAAGCTTATCTAATAGTAAAGAGGATAAATTGAACTTAGATTTACTTACGTGAAACTATGGATATAATTTGATAATTAAGCTTGAGTATTTACTTCTTTTTAGGTAATAAATATTTAAATTATCAAGTAGTCCAAGTTTAATAATACTCGTATATCCAATATCAAACCAATATGACAATATCCAATAAAATTAGTCAATCGTAATTTCAAACTTGGATGTGTGTATGTCATGTCATTACTTAAACTTCACCAAGAAGGCAAAGGCCTTTTTAGTGAAGTGCAAAAATGAAATTAAATGCAAAGGAGATAGATATGTTATATAATGAGATTTTGAAATGTTACTATTATTTTGTTGGATTTATTAGTAGAATAGGTATGGGATTGGTACAAGACAGAATTGACCGTTGTGTAACACAAAGTTAGAATTTAATTCAAGAACTAAAAGTTAGCAATTTTATGCACTCGGGTCCATTTTTCTTGCAGGCACGAATTCTTTCTAGCGGCCGATGTTGTGACATGTATTAAATGCTATGGTTCTGAAGAATGGTACCCTTAATATTTCTTAGAACAGATCGCACATTAAAAATTTTACAAATACTGTATTAAACTATTGTTTGGAAAACCTTTCAATGCAGTTTCTTTATTGAAATTGCGTTGAAAAGTTTTCTTGCTTGACTTGCTTTAAAATTTTCGACGTTTAAAATGATGATCATATTACATACATAGATAGCCACAATAAAAATTCTGACAGTTTTAATTGAAAATTTTGAAAATAGTCAATATATAAACGACTTATTTCGGTTTGAAAGAAGAAATTAAATTAAATTGAATAAAAATAGCAATTTTACTATACTTAAATGTAAATATAGCGTAATCATTCTGACGCGAAAATCAATTAGAATATTATCGTAAAATTCTACGATTTATATTAGATAGACACATAACTTATTTATGCAGAAAATAACAAATATCCGATATGAGAATTCTGCCCTTCTTCTTTATAAAATGGCCGTGTTGAATAACTTCAGGCTAAAAACTGTTAAACTGCAAAACATAGGTTCAATATCATTTAAATAAAATAGAAAGTCTAAATTAATAAACTTTAAAATTATATTATAAATACACGAATCGAAAAATTATTATATTCGGTAAAAATTGTAGAATTCATTTTAAAAGTTATATGCCCAACAGATTTAGATTATATTTAATTTAATCAAATATTTGCTAATATGAAACAGGCCTGTAGGCTAATATTTCATTGTTATATTTGTTTCCTTCAATAACTTTTTAACGAAATTGAATAAATCACCTTACTAGTTATCATAGATAAGTTATCTCTGTTATTCCTTTTCTAAATGAAATATTTATTTGAAAAAATGCTACCAAATCATAATGATAAAATAACTGAGAATACAGTAATATATTACTACAGTAATATATACAGTAATAAAGTAGCATAAAAATATTTTGTAATTCGTTGTTACGTAAAGGTAAAATTAATCTTACTGTAATAGAATAACAATCTGTAAATAAATAAGAGTAAATTATATAAAAATTGTTTAATTAAAAACATTCTAGTTATAAATATAGTCTTTTATTGCACAGAGTATTGATAACAAAATCATTTTTCCATGGTAACATTAAAATTTAAATAGATTCGTATGTTTGCAAATATTTCCAAGTTCTTAAGTAAGGAAATATTATAGACGATTTAAAAAAAGATACAAATAATACATAACTTATAACTTAATTATTTAGAAATATTTAGAAAATTTTTAATCTTATCTATCCGTATTGAGTATTATAATTATTTCAATTCTTAGGGGATTAAATAAATCCATTAATTGGTTCTAAACATTAAAATTTTGAAAGCAACAAATAAATAAAAAATGTTAACGAAACCTTAGTTAATAAATCAAATTATAAAAAAACGCAGTTTTAGCTGAGATTGACTTATAATTCTTGTAAAATAAAATGCAGATATTAATTTTGTTTCCATCGTATGACTATGTTTATCTCATGTAGTTTAGTCTTATTTGGGGACAAATGAAGAGTTAATTATTAGTTTTGGCTGCTTATGCATCTAAGCTACTCGAAAAATAAGTATATATAGCATATTAAATAGACAAGAATTTCAAAGACGTGGAAGAACGAAACGATAAATCGTTGTTTTAATTTACAAAGTTAAACAGATTCGAAAGATTTAGATTAAGCTTATTAAATCAATCAGTCAATTAGGATATTGGAGCGTAAATAATTTTTTAAAATGTTTTCCTTCGAACAAATTCTTTACAACGTGTAACTTTGTAGGATGACTTTTGGCAAGAAACGAAGACATTTTACTTCAAATTGAAGTAAAAAAGCAACAACTTACGACTAAAACCCTTTGCCTTCTTTTAATGAATTCAAAGTTAAATTTTATAACAAGAATAAGAATAAAGGACAAGTAGAAAAGTATGAACATTCGAATTAGGCTATATATAGCTAGAAATTCGGTTACATCATAAAATCAGTAAATGTGCGGAAAGATATATTCAGCAGTAGATGAGAAGCTTTGCCCGACTTTGACGCAAATTTGCCCTGTTGCTAAATTAAGTACAGGTAAATAGAGGAGAGAAAGTAAAGAAATATTACGAAAATTACATTCCGTTAAAGACAACAAAACATTTTGAGGAAACAAAATAAGAATAAACTTAAATCAGGTAATATTTATTAACTTAAAGTATTTATTTCAATAAATTAATTTAGGCCTAAACTTAATTTTTAACAGATGTACTGTATAGTACACACATTTTATATAATATAGAACAGTCTTATCACAACTATAGATCAAACCTAAGAAAACGAATTGCTCGTTATTACGTAGGCTGAGTAAGAACAAAATACAGTAGAGGAAACTTTTAAAGCTATATCGCTGTTAAAACCAAAAATATTATATTATTACAATAGACTATATAATATAAATAGCGTAAATACAGTATAATTGTATTATATAGATACTAAATACCATAAAATTGCACATAGGCCTGAGACATTTTATAGTTTATGAGTATAGTCTATAATGTATAAAAATTAATCGAGAAATTGTCTAAATAATTTCGAAATCCAATAGTATATAAAGTTATCTATTTTAAGTAAAATCTTTAGTAAAATGAGATTTTTATTTTTTAAACTTAAGCTAAAATCTAACTAATATGGTCCAATGTAGCCTACTTATCGTAAAGAGATTAAATTTGCATGCGGCCTAAGTCCCGGAAATCGCTTATTGTGTTAATTTTGTTAAATACGTTTTAATTGTGAACATTTAAACTGATAAATTTATAAATTAGAAAACCAACTCAATGATAGTTAGATCTGTTAAAAGACTTTTGGGTTTAGAGCTTTTATAAACCTTATTAACTGAACTTTTCAGTGAAACGCTTCTCGTTAAACATTTTAATATTAAATCTTAACAAATTATTTAAGTTAGGAATTTTTATTCAAGATTAAAATAAAGCTAGCAAACTAATTAGCATTAACAAATTTAATTTATTAGCGTTAAATTTTACGTTTGTTCATAACTTAATACTATTTTTTCCCCAGTGAATGTTAATAGACTGTTATTAAAAATATTTTAAGTAAATTCCAGTTCTTAAATGCTATATATAAATTAAATTTCAATTGGATTGAAAAACATTGAATTTACTTTCTAATTTTCAAATAACCCATCGGAAAGAAAATCCACCGATGAATTAAAACAATGTCAACTACCAAGTTTATGAAATGATAATGACGTACTCGTCTCACGTCGAAACCTGTTTTGTTTGAACTAAGAATTTATTTAATATTAATACATTGAAAACAACTTCTCAATCGAAATTGAAAAAAAAAATTGAGACCTGCTCATATATTTATCTAGAAAGAATTTAGATGTGTTTAGATTAAAGAATAAAATAATAAAAAAAAAAGTGATGTTGACAGTTCAGTAGTTTTCTTTAAAAATTGTCAGAAATGTTAACTCGAATTACATTTTCTGTATCTTTATGTTTCTTTTTATTGATAAAATAATCTTTCAAAAAATTTCAAAATTATCCTTTGACAGTAGATAATAGTCACGCATTTCTATTTAAACAACTAGTAATAATTATTTTATTGTAAGTTTAAGTGAAAGATGCTATTTTCCACTCTATCCTTTAAAATAAAGCTAGATTCAGATTTCAAATTAATTATTATGAATGAAACTACGAACGTAATTTTAACTTCTCGATTAAAAGATCGACGATTAATTCTACAAGTTTTACGTTTTCGAATTTCAGAAAATATTTTTTAGAACAAAACAGTTTCAAATGAATATGTGTTAAACGAATTCATAACAAAATTCTTAATTATTTTTAATAATTTTGCAAAACTTAATTGATAATTAAATATTTTTGAGCCGTTTTTATGACTTTTAGTTGATACATAAATACTGGAAATCACGATATTAAAATATAGTTTATTATTGATGTTTTTTTTTATTTTTGAATGTCAAATTAGAATTGCTTAGCTTTGAGAATGTTAAAAAAGACATTTTGAAAATTAAAGAAAAATATTTGAAAAAAACGAAAATTCTAACAAAGATCAGAGATTTTTTTAACAATAAAACCTATAAGTTATATAATCAAAACGTTAGAAATTCTTAAAATTGCTCACACTTCACTTTAAAGTTGCCTATATGTTATTATTGACATTGTTTTTAGTGTTTCTAGTTTTTTTTCCATTTGAAGTTTTGTATTTTAATTCATTAAGATAAATAGGCGTATTTGTTATAATCTATAGATTTTTAGTTGTAAGAATTATAAGCTTTTATTTAAACTGATTTATGAACATTCTACTCAGAAAACAATTGTTAAATATTTCACCTTATTTTTAATTTATTTTGTATCGAAACTTTAAAAAATCTTTCAAACACTCTGACGAGATCAGAAATAAGAAGGCCTATTTCTGACGAAATTCACTCAGAAATATATTTTTTAAGATACAGAAATCAAAGAATTTAATATTTAATATAACAGAACGAATAATGACAAAGTTCTAGAATAACAAAAATGAAAAACTATCACTTCAATTTAAAATAATCAATTATTTTATTGTAAGAAATTTGTGATACTTAGGTTTGCTGGGTTTAACTTTTTTAAATAAATATTTAAAGTTTGTTATAAAATATATAGCGGCGGGACGCAGTACTGTAGAAGTCCTATATATTTATACTGTGTGTTGTATATATTTTTTAGCAGAATTCTGATATTCAAATTAAAAATTATACAATTATACAATAAACAAGTAAAAATAACACCGCTGTAAACTTGTATTAAATTTGATTGTTTTCTTCGATTATTTCATCAAATGTCTCGCCTTGTATAAACGTTTTCTAGATTTAATAATTGCAAATTTAGAGAATATTTTAATGAATTTATTTAAATAGTGTTCACACGTTTAATTTTTAATCTAGCAGATCTATCCTATAAATAAAATCTATATATAACATAAAATGAACAATTTTTTCTAGATTTTTGTGCGATGATGATAATAGCTAATAAGAATATAAAGTTCACACACTATTTCAGATTTATACTGTTTAATTATAACTCTATTACAGTCTGTATTTTGAATAGTTTATATAATTTTGAGAAATTATTTAAAATGAGTATCAATATAAAAGTTTATTTTGCAATGAAATTAAATCTCAACTTACAAAATGATTTACTATCGATATTCAATTAATTTTTATAAAAATTATAATGATAATTATTTTATAATTTCTATTATGAATAACTTATTGTACAGTACAGTACAGAATGTAAGAGATTTAGATACGGATTTGGTGTAATGTTTTGTATATTTTATCTGATCACAAAATAAAATTATGCCGTTCTTTTTACTTCTATGTCCATACTCTTATCAATTTCTGTTTGTATCCTTATTTACTTGGGCCAATGTAATAAGTTCTATTAGATTTATTATACTAGTGTAGTTTCCGATTAGAAAATAGAGGAAATCTTAGTCAAAATTCAAAACGAAATATCTTTATTTTTCTTTGATTTTTTTGACTAAGACTTCCTCTATTTTCTAATCGAAAACTTCACCAGTGTAATAAGTCCTATTAATAAACAAAGGTCCAAATAGACAATGATACAAACAGAAATTTAAAATTATGCCGATTGACAAAACTATTTATTTTAGAACAATATTATACATAGAAATAAAAGTACAATGATAACAGATTTAGTTGCTTAAAATACAGTTGAGTGAGTGATATTATATTTAATTTAAACCAGAAGTTATTTCTCTCTAATTCAATATTCATTTTCATAGTAATTAAATAAAATAGGGGCACGTACATTTTAAACACTATAGGCTTACATCTTAACAACAAAATCATTTTATGTAATTGAATATATTCTGAAACGTATAAAAATTCATTAGAAATTAATAGTATTTTTAACATAATTGAAAAATAATTAATGGAATAAAAATTGTCATTATTCGCAAATTAATTTAAAAAGTATTTTTTGTCAGTTTTTAACAGAATCGGCAGAAAACCAATCCTATTCTATCGTGTACACTTATAATCGAAAATATTCTTTCTGTTTAGAATTATTAATTTCGATTAATTAATCGTGGTAAAATAGTGTCAATAAATATTAGCTATATTGAAAGAGTGATAATAATGCACTGAAAATAAGAATGAAAAATAAATAAGAGTAGAAATTTATTTCTATTTTCATTAGACTAGAATCAAAAATTTAAAGTTAAAACTTGCATATAGGTCTATAATATATTTTTACATACAATTGATTAAAGATGTATTTAAGTATGTCTATTTAATAAATAACGAAAGTAATGACAATTTAATAAAGTTATTTTTAAACGTAGAATCAGGTAGAAGCTTACTTTTTAACTTTATAACGCAGGCCTATAACGGTTTGTAATGTTTACTTTTATAACGTAGTTTTATTAAATATATTTAAATTCGAAAATATAGTAAAAGTGATTACTTTAATATCTCATTTTTACTGATTTTCGAATGAAAGTAACTTGTAGATTTAGGCACTAGAAATTAAATTTAGTAACTATTAGATTGGGCCTAGGTTTTTGTTTACGTATAGTCTGTCTTTTCAATACTATAATTTATTTATGAATAATTATAAATTTAATACTTTATAATTAAGCTTTTATCGTATTTCTGGAAAATACATAGGGCTATAAGTAAAGTTTTCTAAACATTTTAAAACTAAGACAGTTAGTAGAATTCTTAACGAACCGAAAGCTCGATCTCGATAACCTTAAATAATGAAGTAACTTTTTAATAAATAAGAAGCTGCATTATTAATCGACAACTCTAAATGTAAAATTTATAAATAAATTATATTTAATTTAATCGAAAAGTCATCACGAGTTTTTCTTACTCCGACTACATCTAAACATATTTTTTCTTAAAGATACCATCAAAACCGAATTCTAATTTATTAAATTAGTTTATAATTACGTAAGAAGTGTGTTAATTTTAATATTTTATCAACATAAAAAATATCAAGTTATTAAATCATAGGCCTATCAAATTTATCTCACAAAAGTATAGAACCGATTTTATAAAATAATGACGAAATGGCATATAATTAACATTAAATTTTATAGTTTCAGATTTTAATAATTTTATTCTAATGTCGGAAAATTTAATTTGGCATATCATATTACAGTACATACTTCTAGGCTGTTCTGATTATTCAGTTTAAATGAAGATAATCTATAAAATTTAACTGAAAATATGTTCATTAGAAAATAAAACAGTATTATTTAACATAATAAGAATAGTTTAATAATTAAATTGAATCCAATTTTAATATAAATATATAATTAAAAATGAAATCAACTAGAAAATAGTATAAAATTTTAAGCTTTATAGTTAAAACATAGAATAAGCTATGAATGTTTATGCTTTTCTCCAGAATTAAAAGGAAGTTTATTTAACATTAAACCCTGCTTAAGCATGGATTCAATTGAGAGATTTGACTTTTAAAAAGCCAAATATTCGAATGCGGGTTAAAGCAGAAATGCGCATGCTCGGAGTAATTGCCGCGATATCGGGTCGTACTTTCGCTATTAACGAGAGCACTTTCAAATAGAAACGATCCTTGTAACTCGTACCATTGGTGGAAGTCGGAAGCGCTTTAGTAGGGAGCCTGACTGCAATCTTTATCTCCCATTTGTCGGACAGCGAGAAGAGGCCTCGCTATTGGACCGTCGCTGTTATTGTTATCGTCCAACCCCAGAGTTCTCCAGCCTCGCTAGTGTGACGTTCGCCGTGCGCCGACCGAGAGAGTTGCTATCTTGTGCCAAAGCCGTGGACGCACTGGTCTCTAAAACGATGCCCGCCAGCAAGAGGGACGTACGTGTCAATGTATAGCGACTGCCATCTGTAAAAGTGCTGGAAATTGGCGGACTCCCACCTTTGCCTTCATGGTTGTTGTGTGAGTACACTTTTCTCTCTTGTTTATCCCGTTTCGAGGCCGCACTCTCGGCAGTAAACTGCCTGGGTGAACGTCGCCAGCCTCCGGCATTGACTCGATTATTGGCAGTGTTAAGCTGCGGTCCGTTGGTTTAGTCAATATTTGTTCTTCGAGTGTAACCACGCGATTCTCGAAATCGTCCGACTTTAAACTTTATAACAAATTGTTTATTCTAAAATACGTAATTTGTTATTTTCTTATTCTTTTCGAAATGTGCGATATCTTTCCAAAATAACAGTTTTCGTTTGTTTCGTTATGAAAAGGGCTATTGTTTATATTAACAATGTAAAGAAAAGATGCTACATTTTTCATCCAACAGATTATACTTAAAGTTAGCTCCTTTAGACAGGAAAAGATATTCCGGTTATTTCAGATAAAAAGTTCACGCGCTTACTTTTTATGTCAGAAAAAATCATAATGTTTTTATAAATATTTTCTTCGTTAATTAATTTAGTAAATATCTTTATAATAACAAAGCTTTGTCGAGATAAATGAGAAATTTTTTCTACAGACAACTTACATAATAAGGAAAAAGTCATTGAACTTGGCCTACACGTTCTAATGTACTGTAAATTTATATACCAATATTATGTTAAATAGATATTGTTCTATTAAGCAGTTCGGGATATTTTAAAATCTGAATAATTTAAAATTAGCATTATAATTCCGAACGTCTGTTACATTTAAATTAGGTCTACCGTTTGCATTTGTTAAACTTGTTTTCTGCCTTGTTAAACTTAAAATTTGAGTTTTAATAACCAAAAGGTAATTTGTTATCTTTAAAAAAATGTAATGACTTTAATAAAATTTAATATTAATTTACAATTTAGTAGTATTTCGAATAATCTCCTGCAATTAAAATTCTTGCAAGGTTATCACAGAAAAAATTTAACACCTTATTTGTAATTACAATAGGTCTATTAGTATGTTCATTTTCGCCTATAGTGGAATCTGTCTACACTTTAAATGACTTGGAGATGCAGTTAAGTCATATTGCATAGATTTAAATAGCGTAAGAACTTTTAACAATTATATAAGTTAAACAAATTATTAATGTCTTGTTTACTATTAATATATTACCAATTTTAAATAGCATCGTTCAGTTTGTCTTTAACATAGTCTTACAAGTTAGTATTGTTGTGGAAAATATATTCAATAATAAATTTATGAAAAAGAAATGCAGTTGTATCGAAAAACTGATGCGGGGACCGATTGATAAGTATAGGTATTGTCTAATGCACACCTTGACTTAGAAAAAGATCATCTTCCCCTCATCTCTCACATAATGCACTACACAGACAGCGGGGAGCCAACAGATGTTGCAAGCAAGCTAACCCCGTTTTACTTCATAGCATGCTTAGTAACAAGAGTACCTTGCAGATGACAAGTGTGTTCTCTCTTATTCGAGAGTAAGATGTGAACAATTTTTTAACATTATTTAATAATGATAACGCGATGCTGAATTTTACGGTACATCGGAAAGATTATTTGTTTAACGTAGGCTCGGTTTATTGATATACTAAATATTCTCAGTGCATTGAAACGTATCTCTATCACTCGAATGTGTAATTAATCTCGGAAGCATTGATTTCTTAAGCGTTTTCTTTTCAGAATTTTAAGAATTTTTACATCTATTTAAAATTAAATTTCTGTTTTAGAATACGAAACGACGATAAAATGCTCTAGAAAATTAAAAAAACGAGTAAAACCCTTTATTATAACTTATATAAATTTTGTTCTATAGGCCTATGTTGAATTATGACAAAATATTACATTTATATTTCATAAATTATTCGGCTATTATTTAGAAATTAGATTATGATAAAATTATTTATTATACGATACATTCAGTCTTCGAGATATTCAAACAATCTAACACAATACAAATATTACTCTTAAATTTGTATATTAGATGGAGGATAATATTTAAAGAAAGATATGACTTGTAATAACATGAATTTGTATTTTCTCATTTACAACTTATATAGTCTTTATTTTTTATAAGTATTGTCGCACATATATTGTTTTCAAACCAATAACCACAATCTTAAAAAAAAAGATTACAAAGTTATTACTTATAATGAATCTTTTTTGGGCCTATGTAGTTATATAATACAGTAATTAGAAATTAATTCTGTCGAACAATTTGTTGTCTTACATTTTCCGAATTGTGAACCATTATAACCCGGAATTCCTGATTATTAAATTGAATGGCCTATACACAAAATACCTATAGTAATTCATTCTTTATTTTATATTAGTGCGTTTCATATTTTATAGCATATTTTGCAATTTCGAATTGGTCCCTCACTCTTCAACGTGACTAACTAATCTTTAAATATCCCCTTTAATTTTATATGCTAACAAGTTCAAATTATTGATTTTAGTGAATAGCTTGTAGGAAAATTTATCAAATTGATGAATTCGATTTTACAAGAATATATAACTTAACTGAATTTAAATTTTGTAAGAAATTAAATAACAATTAAGTTCTCCGATTACAGTTTCTATGTTTTAATTTCTATGATATTACTATGGATCTGCTATTATTTCATATATTCTTACTGTCAATTTCTTATAATTTTTGAAATACTATTATTTAGATTTAAATATACTGTACATGTTCATTTTTACAGGCACAAATAAGTTTGGAAAGTATTATTAATTTAACTCCTATTCAAGAAACTATCACTATGTCTCAGTAGATAACTGAAAAATATTTATATGTTGACAATTTTCATTAGCTTAATCTTTACAATATTGTTAATATTGCTTTTAAAAATGAAGTTACAATAATTTAATGGTTTTAAACATTTCGTTATTACAAATCTAATAGTAGCTTAGAAACAAAATAACATTTTAATAAGATAAAATTTATCAAAATTTATCTCATTTTGTACGGATTTAATTACTACTTTAATTTTGATATCATAACTGAAAACAGTAGGTTAGACATTACTTCTACACAAACAGTCAGTATTAGTTATCTCAAATCTGTCTCAAAGCAGTCTAAAATTATTAGTAAACTAGTGTTGACAGCTATCTTAATAATATCAAGTTTATATGTCTCTGGACAAAATTTAATTTTTTCCGTAACGATATGTTATGATACATTTCTGTAGCTTTTCGACGACTGCAATTTCGTGTTTTAAAACAATTATAATTGTTTTATTTTACAGTTATGTAAAAGAATTCTACTTTTAAATAATAAAAGTAAAATTCTATATAACTTACTATTTATTTGCGCGTATTGTATATTAACAGTATTACTTATAAAATTATAAGCGAAGACATTGGTGTTATAAAGTATTTGCTTATAATTTTATTAAGAATAATAGTTACTCTTTAAAATTATTAAAAATCATTGAAATGATAAGAATTTTACTGAGAGAATTCAATTAAAATAGATGAAAAAGATCTATGAATCAGTTCAAAACGAAGTTTCCGATTCATTGATAAAAATTATTAACGAATTTAGTCGTTGAAGTTAAGTATTAAATCATATGCATTATAATAAGAATATTTAACATTGACATAGAATTAATTGTATATGTTATTGATATATAATACTTTGAATATCGAATGTATGCTACTGAAATTTATTCCTTTAAAATATATTTATTAAGATTAATTAGTTTCTAGATAGTGAGATGAGTTTAGCTATATTCCACAATATAAAAATTAAGAGAAATTAATTATCATTTAATTAATTTTTAATGAAACTAATAAATATTTAGAAATTTATTTAAAAAATAATTAGCAAAATGTGATTTAAATTAAATTATTCTCTCTTCTAATGTTAGTTTCTAAAAGACATTACTAGTTTTAAAATGAAATTTCATTTAATAAGATTTTTTTAACTTAATAATCGAAATATATTTTGATAATTTATTAAAGGAATAAAATTTGTAATTTCAAAATATTTAAGAAAACAGAAAATTCAAGTTGTATAATATTGTTTTTAGGATTAATATTAATTGAAAGGATATGTGTAACTATATAAAGAAATTAAAATTTATGACTTGTTTTGAGATTGCAAAATGCAGAGTTTAGAAAGACGGAGCCATAAAGCTTTCGAAATAGTGACCTTGTTCGTGAAGACTTTGGTATCATTGATACCCTGTTGTTTTCAAAGAATTAGAATAAAAAAAGAATAGCGAAAATTTGAATTATTTCTCAGTTTCTGGTCGTTCGTGTCACATTAAAAGGGGCTTTTAAAGAATTTCTTACGATTAATGCTATTTTTTAAATATTATGACTGAAGTAAGGATCATAAAACATACTTTTAAGTAACTTAAATAATTACATAATGCCGAGACTGGAAAAGCTGTATAACATTTATTTATTTATTAATAAGTTAGGCTATATTTTATGACAATTGATATTGCAATTTCAGTGGAACGAAATCCAGATATGTTTATATCAATAACAGTGAATCTTTACTAGGATAAATACGATGAAAAAACTAACAAGGAAATAATAAACGCATAATTCAGACCGAAATTAACTGATCATATGAACAGATATGGACAAAATAATTTAAATGTTACTATTTGAAAACTTTTAGCTGTTTTTATTCACGCCATTTAAAAATTTTAATCATATTTGTTTGTTTTAAAGAAGAATTCATTCTAATTCTGGTAATTTATAATTTTACGAAATTTAAAACATTAATTATAAACTTTTCAAAAACGTATCCCGTGATGAACATATAATAAATATATTCATCTGACATTTTAACCTTTAACAAAGTTAAATAATAGAAAAAAGATCCATGAAATAAATTACCTAATATCAATTAAAGCTGCATCGTTTCTTTATTGATTATTGAGTTTGGTAGATTATTGTTTCGATCTAAACAGCGCCGTAACTAGTTATTAGCTACAACAGAAGCTTTAATAGTTATTTTTAATTATTTCAGAGCTACTTTTATGAACAAAATCTTTTGAATAGATAACCTTCTATTACGTAATAAGGATATCAAATACCAAAGAAACATAGCGCCAGAAAATAAGTGCTATTGTATTTGAAAAAGAATATTATCAAATAAGAATATAAAGATTTAAATGTTTATGCATTGGATCTATATCTTTCTTGCTGGGCATTGATAATATACAATGAAAACTTTTGTCTTTAAAATTTATATAATAAATGGCCTTGTTTCCAGAATGGATTTTTGAATAACAATATAAGTATAAGCGCATATCAATTCCTTTACATTATGATCAATTTAATTTATTAAAACCGTTTATGTTTCTGTAAATACACACAAAGGTTCTATATATCAGTTAAATTACTCTCATTTAAAATTATCTATAAATTAAAATTTAGAAAGCTTAAGTTAAGTGATCTAAGAAATAAATGTAATAATTTAATTATTAGCTTTTTATATTAAATATAAAATCTATTATATGAATCAAATAAATCTAATTTTATGAGTGTATTCAGATCTTAGTATTTAAAAAAAAACAAAAACAAAAACGTATTAAAAACTATATGAAAAATTTTCAGTCGAAGATTATAGACTATTCGTTTATAACGTGAAATTTACAATAAGTATTTTAAAACTTGATTAATAAATTAGTAAACCGTGTCAAGACGTATAATGAAGTTAATCACTATTTTAACTCGAATTTTCAATTAATTTTAAGTGAATTGTTGAGATGATGCAATTGATTAGTTTTTCCAAGTAAAAAATGTAGTTTTTCGAGTTAAAAATCTTTATAAATATGTGCTAAAGATAAAAATTAATGTATAAAAAGTCAATTGGTTCCTACATAAGATTTTAATTATAGACTCTTTTGAAAAATTTTAAAGATTAAATTTTTTAAGTTGTTATTTTTTTTATCCACTTTAAATCTAATCGGTTTTTATAAGAGGCATGCATCTCTGTGTATCCATCAGAATAACTGCCATGAGATTCCACAGCTGTGGGTGAAAACAAGTAGACTCCTAGTTGCTAAATATAGACCCATGACTTGTCATGTCTTCAAGAGGTACACGCAGATTCACGGAAAACACAATAATGATTACCTAACTGTAATTTAACTTCGGAAATATTTCAAAAATAGCCGGATTTTCGCATACTTTTCAGGCACTTAACGATAAATAAAATTAAAACAATGTTACACTTATTATGATTCAAAATACGTATATTAAAACAATTTCTCTGAAAATAAGGTGTGTAAAGAAACTGCTTGTTTTGGTTCACTCAAACTGGTGACTAATTTCTTTGTCAACACTTTCTATATTTGTACGGACCGAAGATTTTAATTAGGTAATGTAGAATTGGTAGAGGTAGTGGAAATAACAATGGACAGAAAGGTATATTTTATGAATGATGGCTTAACGATAAATTTAGTGATTGAATTGGGTACGCTCGATGTTTAAATGCGAAGAACTAGAGAAGTGAAGCTCAAGGTCAACAACTAGGGGGGTGGTTTTTGTCACAGGTCTTTCGCTCGCTTACTCTGACTTTTGGTTTTCTTTAGGCTGTCATAATTCACTAGAATATTGCCCAGAAATCAGAGTTGGCGTGTCAAAAAAGTGAAATTATGAATATATTAATAAAAACTGAATTAAAGTCTACAGCTGCTAATTAAATCTGCATTTCACCTTAATATAGATTTAATTAAACGATCAATCATCAAACTTACAAACTTGTTTTTAATTTTTATTTTTTTTTTCCTTTTTTAGCTTCGTAGAGAAGGATAAAATTTTACTCTTAGATTTACTGCGCCGCCGTCGAGAATAACAAATGAANATAGAACCGATTTTATAAAATAATGACGAAATGGCATATAATTAACATTAAATTTTATAGTTTCAGATTTTAATAATTTTATTCTAATGTCGGAAAATTTAATTTGGCATATCATATTACAGTACATACTTCTAGGCTGTTCTGATTATTCAGTTTAAATGAAGATAATCTATAAAATTTAACTGAAAATATGTTCATTAGAAAATAAAACAGTATTATTTAACATAATAAGAATAGTTTAATAATTAAATTGAATCCAATTTTAATATAAATATATAATTAAAAATGAAATCAACTAGAAAATAGTATAAAATTTTAAGCTTTATAGTTAAAACATAGAATAAGCTATGAATGCTTATGCTTTTCTCCAGAATTAAAAGGAAGTTTATTTAACATTAAACCCTGCTTAAGCATGGATTCAATTGAGAGATTTGACTTTTAAAAAGCCAAATATTCGAATGCGGGTTAAAGCAGAAATGCGCATGCTCGGAGTAATTGCCGCGATATCGGGTCGTACTTTCGCTATTAACGAGAGCACTTTCAAATAGAAACGATCCTTGTAACTCGTACCATTGGTGGAAGTCGGAAGCGCTTTAGTAGGGAGCCTGACTGCAATCTTTATCTCCCATTTGTCGGACAGCGAGAAGAGGCCTCGCTATTGGACCGTCGCTGTTATTGTTATCGTCCAACCCCAGAGTTCTCCAGCCTCGCTAGTGTGACGTTCGCCGTGCGCCGACCGAGAGAGTTGCTATCTTGTGCCAAAGCCGTGGACGCACTGGTCTCTAAAACGATGCCCGCCAGCAAGAGGGACGTACGTGTCAATGTATAGCGACTGCCATCTGTAAAAGTGCTGGAAATTGGCGGACTCCCACCTTTGCCTTCATGGTTGTTGTGTGAGTACACTTTTCTCTCTTGTTTATCCCGTTTCGAGGCCGCACTCTCGGCAGTAAACTGCCTGGGTGAACGTCGCCAGCCTCCGGCATTGACTCGATTATTGGCAGTGTTAAGCTGCGGTCCGTTGGTTTAGTCAATATTTGTTCTTCGAGTGTAACCACGCGATTCTCGAAATCGTCCGACTTTAAACTTTATAACAAATTGTTTATTCTAAAATACGTAATTTGTTATTTTCTTATTCTTTTCGAAATGTGCGATATCTTTCCAAAATAACAGTTTTCGTTTGTTTCGTTATGAAAAGGGCTATTGTTTATATTAACAATGTAAAGAAAAGATGCTACATTTTTCATCCAACAGATTATACTTAAAGTTAGCTCCTTTAGACAGGAAAAGATATTCCGGTTATTTCAGATAAAAAGTTCACGCGCTTACTTTTTATGTCAGAAAAAATCATAATGTTTTTATAAATATTTTCTTCGTTAATTAATTTAGTAAATATCTTTATAATAACAAAGCTTTGTCGAGATAAATGAGAAATTTTTTCTACAGACAACTTACATAATAAGGAAAAAGTCATTGAACTTGGCCTACACGTTCTAATGTACTGTAAATTTATATACCAATATTATGTTAAATAGATATTGTTCTATTAAGCAGTTCGGGATATTTTAAAATCTGAATAATTTAAAATTAGCATTATAATTCCGAACGTCTGTTACATTTAAATTAGGTCTACCGTTTGCATTTGTTAAACTTGTTTTCTGCCTTGTTAAACTTAAAATTTGAGTTTTAATAACCAAAAGGTAATTTGTTATCTTTAAAAAAATGTAATGACTTTAATAAAATTTAATATTAATTTACAATTTAGTAGTATTTCGAATAATCTCCTGCAATTAAAATTCTTGCAAGGTTATCACAGAAAAAATTTAACACCTTATTTGTAATTACAATAGGTCTATTAGTATGTTCATTTTCGCCTATAGTGGAATCTGTCTACACTTTAAATGACTTGGAGATGCAGTTAAGTCATATTGCATAGATTTAAATAGCGTAAGAACTTTTAACAATTATATAAGTTAAACAAATTATTAATGTCTTGTTTACTATTAATATATTACCAATTTTAAATAGCATCGTTCAGTTTGTCTTTAACATAGTCTTACAAGTTAGTATTGTTGTGGAAAATATATTCAATAATAAATTTATGAAAAAGAAATGCAGTTGTATCGAAAAACTGATGCGGGGACCGATTGATAAGTATAGGTATTGTCTAATGCACACCTTGACTTAGAAAAAGATCATCTTCCCCTCATCTCTCACATAATGCACTACACAGACAGCGGGGAGCCAACAGATGTTGCAAGCAAGCTAACCCCGTTTTACTTCATAGCATGCTTAGTAACAAGAGTACCTTGCAGATGACAAGTGTGTTCTCTCTTATTCGAGAGTAAGATGTGAAAAATTTTTTAACATTATTTAATAATGATAACGCGATGCTGAATTTTACGGTACATCGGAAAGATTATTTGTTTAACGTAGGCTCGGTTTATTGATATACTAAATATTCTCAGTGCATTGAAACGTATCTCTATCACTCGAATGTGTAATTAATCTCGGAAGCATTGATTTCTTAAGCGTTTTCTTTTCAGAATTTTAAGAATTTTTACATCTATTTAAAATTAAATTTCTGTTTTAGAATACGAAACGACGATAAAATGCTCTAGAAAATTAAAAAAACGAGTAAAACCTTTATTATAACTTATATAAATTTTGTTCTATAGGCCTATGTTGAATTATGACAAAATATTACATTTATATTTCATAAATTATTCGGCTATTATTTAGAAATTAGATTATGATAAAATTATTTATTATACGATACATTCAGTCTTCGAGATATTCAAACAATCTAACACAATACAAATATTACTCTTAAATTTGTATATTAGATGGAGGATAATATTTAAAGAAAGATATGACTTGTAATAACATGAATTTGTATTTTCTCATTTACAACTTATATAGTCTTTATTTTTTATAAGTATTGTCGCACATATATTGTTTTCAAACCAATAACCACAATCTTAAAAAAAAAGATTACAAAGTTATTACTTATAATGAATCTTTTTTGGGCCTATGTAGTTATATAATACAGTAATTAGAAATTAATTCTGTCGAACAATTTGTTGTCTTACATTTTCCGAATTGTGAACCATTATAACCCGGAATTCCTGATTATTAAATTGAATGGCCTATACACAAAATACCTATAGTAATTCATTCTTTATTTTATATTAGTGCGTTTCATATTTTATAGCATATTTTGCAATTTCGAATTGGTCCCTCACTCTTCAACGTGACTAACTGATCTTTAAATATCCCCTTTAATTTTATATGCTAACAAGTTCAAATTATTGATTTTAGTGAATAGCTTGTAGGAAAATTTATCAAATTGATGAATTCGATTTTACAAGAATATATAACTTAACTGAATTTAAATTTTGTAAGAAATTAAATAACAATTAAGTTCTCCGATTACAGTTTCTATGTTTTAATTTCTATGATATTACTATGGATCTGCTATTATTTCATATATTCTTACTGTCAATTTCTTATAATTTTTGAAATACTATTATTTAGATTTAAATATACTGTACATGTTCATTTTTACAGGCACAAATAAGTTTGGAAAGTATTATTAATTTAACTCCTATTCAAGAAACTATCACTATGTCTCAGTAGATAACTGAAAAATATTTATATGTTGACAATTTTCATTAGCTTAATCTTTACAATATTGTTAATATTGCTTTTAAAAATGAAGTTACAATAATTTAATGGTTTTAAACATTTCGTTATTACAAATCTAATAGTAGCTTAGAAACAAAATAACATTTTAATAAGATAAAATTTATCAAAATTTATCTCATTTTGTACGGATTTAATTACTACTTTAATTTTGATATCATAACTGAAAACAGTAGGTTAGACATTACTTCTACACAAACAGTCAGTATTAGTTATCTCAAATCTGTCTCAAAGCAGTCTAAAATTATTAGTAAACTAGTGTTGACAGCTATCTTAATAATATCAAGTTTATATGTCTCTGGACAAAATTTAATTTTTTCCGTAACGATATGTTATGATACATTTCTGTAGCTTTTCGACGACTGCAATTTCGTGTTTTAAAACAATTATAATTGTTTTATTTTACAGTTATGTAAAAGAATTCTACTTTTAAATAATAAAAGTAAAATTCTATATAACTTACTATTTATTTGCGCGTATTGTATATTAACAGTATTACTTATAAAATTATAAGCGAAGACATTGGTGTTATAAAGTATTTGCTTATAATTTTATTAAGAATAATAGTTACTCTTTAAAATTATTAAAAATCATTGAAATGATAAGAATTTTACTGAGAGAATTCAATTAAAATAGATGAAAAAGATCTATGAATCAGTTCAAAACGAAGTTTCCGATTCATTGATAAAAATTATTAACGAATTTAGTCGTTGAAGTTAAGTATTAAATCATATGCATTATAATAAGAATATTTAACATTGACATAGAATTAATTGTATATGTTATTGATATATAATACTTTGAATATCGAATGTATGCTACTGAAATTTATTCCTTTAAAATATATTTATTAAGATTAATTAGTTTCTAGATAGTGAGATGAGTTTAGCTATATTCCACAATATAAAAATTAAGAGAAATTAATTATCATTTAATTAATTTTTAATGAAACTAATAAATATTTAGAAATTTATTTAAAAAATAATTAGCAAAATGTGATTTAAATTAAATTATTCTCTCTTCTAATGTTAGTTTCTAAAAGACATTACTAGTTTTAAAATGAAATTTCATTTAATAAGATTTTTTTAACTTAATAATCGAAATATATTTTGATAATTTATTAAAGGAATAAAATTTGTAATTTCAAAATATTTAAGAAAACAGAAAATTCAAGTTGTATAATATTGTTTTTAGGATTAATATTAATTGAAAGGATATGTGTAACTATATAAAGAAATTAAAATTTATGACTTGTTTTGAGATTGCAAAATGCAGAGTTTAGAAAGACGGAGCCATAAAGCTTTCGAAATAGTGACCTTGTTCGTGAAGACTTTGGTATCATTGATACCCTGTTGTTTTCAAAGAATTAGAATAAAAAAAGAATAGCGAAAATTTGAATTATTTCTCAGTTTCTGGTCGTTCGTGTCACATTAAAAGGGGCTTTTAAAGAATTTCTTACGATTAATGCTATTTTTTAAATATTATGACTGAAGTAAGGATCATAAAACATACTTTTAAGTAACTTAAATAATTACATAATGCCGAGACTGGAAAAGCTGTATAACATTTATTTATTTATTAATAAGTTAGGCTATATTTTATGACAATTGATATTGCAATTTCAGTGGAACGAAATCCAGATATGTTTATATCAATAACAGTGAATCTTTACTAGGATAAATACGATGAAAAAACTAACAAGGAAATAATAAACGCATAATTCAGACCGAAATTAACTGATCATATGAACAGATATGGACAAAATAATTTAAATGTTACTATTTGAAAACTTTTAGCTGTTTTTATTCACGCCATTTAAAAATTTTAATCATATTTGTTTGTTTTAAAGAAGAATTCATTCTAATTCTGGTAATTTATAATTTTACGAAATTTAAAACATTAATTATAAACTTTTCAAAAACGTATCCCGTGATGAACATATAATAAATATATTCATCTGACATTTTAACCTTTAACAAAGTTAAATAATAGAAAAAAGATCCATGAAATAAATTACCTAATATCAATTAAAGCTGCATCGTTTCTTTATTGATTATTGAGTTTGGTAGATTATTGTTTCGATCTAAACAGCGCCGTAACTAGTTATTAGCTACAACAGAAGCTTTAATAGTTATTTTTAATTATTTCAGAGCTACTTTTATGAACAAAATCTTTTGAATAGATAACCTTCTATTACGTAATAAGGATATCAAATACCAAAGAAACATAGCGCCAGAAAATAAGTGCTATTGTATTTGAAAAAGAATATTATCAAATAAGAATATAAAGATTTAAATGTTTATGCATTGGATCTATATCTTTCTTGCTGGGCATTGATAATATACAATGAAAACTTTTGTCTTTAAAATTTATATAATAAATGGCCTTGTTTCCAGAATGGATTTTTGAATAACAATATAAGTATAAGCGCATATCAATTCCTTTACATTATGATCAATTTAATTTATTAAAACCGTTTATGTTTCTGTAAATACACACAAAGGTTCTATATATCAGTTAAATTACTCTCATTTAAAATTATCTATAAATTAAAATTTAGAAAGCTTAAGTTAAGTGATCTAAGAAATAAATGTAATAATTTAATTATTAGCTTTTTATATTAAATATAAAATCTATTATATGAATCAAATAAATCTAATTTTATGAGTGCATTCAGATCTTAGTATTTAAAAAAAAAAACAAAAACAAAAACGTATTAAAAACTATATGAAAAATTTTCAGTCGAAGATTATAGACTATTCGTTTATAACGTGAAATTTACAATAAGTATTTTAAAACTTGATTAATAAATTAGTAAACCGTGTCAAGACGTATAATGAAGTTAATCACTATTTTAACTCGAATTTTCAATTAATTTTAAGTGAATTGTTGAGATGATGCAATTGATTAGTTTTTCCAAGTAAAAAATGTAGTTTTTCGAGTTAAAAATCTTTATAAATATGTGCTAAAGATAAAAATTAATGTATAAAAAGTCAATTGGTTCCTACATAAGATTTTAATTATAGACTCTTTTGAAAAATTTTAAAGATTAAATTTTTTAAGTTGTTATTTTTTTTATCCACTTTAAATCTAATCGGTTTTTATAAGAGGCATGCATCTCTGTGTATCCATCAGAATAACTGCCATGAGATTCCACAGCTGTGGGTGAAAACAAGTAGACTCCTAGTTGCTAAATATAGACCCATGACTTGTCATGTCTTCAAGAGGTACACGCAGATTCACGGAAAACACAATAATGATTACCTAACTGTAATTTAACTTCGGAAATATTTCAAAAATAGCCGGATTTTCGCATACTTTTCAGGCACTTAACGATAAATAAAATTAAAACAATGTTACACTTATTATGATTCAAAATACGTATATTAAAACAATTTCTCTGAAAATAAGGTGTGTAAAGAAACTGCTTGTTTTGGTTCACTCAAACTGGTGACTAATTTCTTTGTCAACACTTTCTATATTTGTACGGACCGAAGATTTTAATTAGGTAATGTAGAATTGGTAGAGGTAGTGGAAATAACAATGGACAGAAAGGTATATTTTATGAATGATGGCTTAACGATAAATTTAGTGATTGAATTGGGTACGCTCGATGTTTAAATGCGAAGAACTAGAGAAGTGAAGCTCAAGGTCAACAACTAGGGGGGTGGTTTTTGTCACAGGTCTTTCGCTCGCTTACTCTGACTTTTGGTTTTCTTTAGGCTGTCATAATTCACTAGAATATTGCCCAGAAATCAGAGTTGGCGTGTCAAAAAAGTGAAATTATGAATATATTAATAAAAACTGAATTAAAGTCTACAGCTGCTAATTAAATCTGCATTTCACCTTAATATAGATTTAATTAAACGATCAATCATCAAACTTACAAACTTGTTTTTAATTTTTATTTTTTTTTTCCTTTTTTAGCTTCGTAGAGAAGGATAAAATTTTACTCTTAGATTTACTGCGCCGCCGTCGAGAATAACAAATGAATAAAGAGATAAAAATAATTTAAAAATTTTTTTAAAGTTGTCTAAAACATAAACAACTCTAGATCTAATTTTTTTTTATTTTTTATTTTTTTTTAATTTACAACGAAATATTAATTTTATGTTCAAAATTCTGTTTGTCATACAAATTAAAATTTCTGATTGATTTAAACTTTTGTTAAGACAAATTATCAACAATAGTTTAATTAATAACTACTAAACTTAATGTTCTTTCATATAAAAAGTAAATTTTTCTTAGCACAGTTTTTCAAAAATATTATATTATATTATTGGTACCTTTTGATAAATTCTTAAATGTTAAATATGAAGTTTTAATATAGGCCTAATAATAAATTCATCACATCACAATAGTTAAAAGAAATGTTATTTTCAAAGGCCGAAGTTTTTATATCTTTAAACCTGAAATAAAAACGTAATTCTAATTATATATAGTACAGTACATAGAACATTGCGTTAAACTAATGCAATATAGTTTCAATGGTAAAGCATTTGAAAGAAGCGTAGTTTTTTAAATTTTGAGTTACGTGAAACATTTGTAGGCTCAAAGAGTATCTTTAAAATAGTAAAATATTTCAATTTGAATTTAATCTTTATAGATTAATTTTCATAAATGATGTTCGTCTAAAATTAATGGCATGACAGTATAAAATATATTCTATAATGTAGGTCAGTATAATTCTCTTTCGAAGAATTGAAAAGGCACCTAAAATTATTTTAGTTGGTTTAACTAACATTTTATATTTTGCGTGAGAATAATAATAACCGTAACTAATGCGTTCGTGATCCTTACTTTTGTAAGAAATATGGTTTTAATTTTCATACTTTTATCATTTTCATATTTTACCTGTATTATTTATGAATTAAATTTATAGACTATTTGTAAATTTAATCTTGTTTGTCCTTTAATATCGAATATAAAACTTATAAAATGCTTTATATTATTTAAATGTTAATTAAAAATTAGATGAAATAATTTTAACAATAGCTAAGATCTTTATTATTATTATGCTCATTAAGGACTATATATAACAGTATTTGTATATAAGCAGCATTCAACTATGATGTTATTTATAAAATGTTTATAACATATATTAGTTATAAGCTCGTTTTAATTTTTAAATACACTTCAGTTTATATTTTCGATAGTGACTAATGAAATGATCGAATTATGGTTAGTAGAAAATGCGTTTTGTAGAGTATTTTTCTCTGAACTCGACAGTCACGTCGATGAACGAATTTGATTGTGTTGCGAAGACAGGAAATGACGTTTGATCACGTGGTAAAAGAAAGGGAGTGTGAGAAGTCAATGCGAGAGAGAATGTTAATAGCCATTCCCGTTTCTAATTCGGTTTTTACTCCCCCAAAGCATCTTGACGAGGGGAAAGACTGGGTAAGTTGCACGTGTTGGCCAGATATGTCACACAGCTGCCGTTGTCACAAATGCTGCTCTCCAAAAACTTTCCTTCTTTTTTTGCTAGTTTTTGACTTTTCTTCTCTCTTCCCGTTCCGTGTTGTTACTTTTTGATCCGTTCAGTTTACCCTCCGATTTTAACCGATTTTTAATTTTATTCCACAGAAATGTGTTACTTAGAAAGGGTAGAAATTTTGAGATTTTGAGACTAAAAAGGTCTCGCTATAAAGATTTACTTAGAATGTAGAATCTTAAAAGAAATGTAATGACGCTTAAGTGATAAACCGGAGCATTGTTTAAGATATTTTTGAGTTAACAGTAGATTTTTCTAATATTTCCATTATAAAAAGATCTAAGAACCTGTTAATTATTTAAAAATTTCTACTTAAGAATAAATTTTAAAACGTGTGAAATGTAAGCAAATTAAATTTGTGTGTAACCAAAATAATTATCTCTTAAAGTATCAAACTGAAGAATTTATTTCTTGTTAAAAGTAACCAGTTACGTGAAATAGAAAAATTTCGAAGTATAGTAATAACTAGGTGCTGTTATTTTGTAAGAGAAACCTACAGATCAAGACATAACTAAGTATAGAACTCTCTATCTAATTTTGTTATAGAAACTTCAAAAATCCATTTTAGTAAAGTCAATTTAGTAAACTTCACTTTGTTTAAATTAGATTATCGAATACTAGAAAATATTTATTACGTAAGTTGGATGCTGAGAAGTGCCGCGAATTTATGTAGGATAGTGTACAGAATAAATGGAAAGCATCTTTACGAAACTCGTGATATTTATCTATCAGATGTTCAAAATTTTTGAACACAATTACAGGAGATACATCAAGTTTAGAAATATCCAATAGGTTAAAGAAAAGTTGATGTTTCTCTTATTGAAATAAAAATTCTGTAGAGAAATATATGCAGCGCATGAAGCGGTTTTAAGAATTCTCTCTCACTCCATTACCGCATCGGTGACTCCATCTTCAAACCACTTTCTGGATCTCGACCTTTGCGACGGAAGCTGCTGTTCTTCCCTAGAGACTCTACATTTTCCTCATTCTGTGCACGTGGTGCCAATATATGGTATTGCTACGTGCTTAACTTGTCAATCAATCCTTACACAGATTTGTTCCGGTGTAAATAACAAACAGCAAACAGTCTTTCTGAACACGTTTTCAAATATCGCGATATCTTTCCGCTGCTTCTTTTTGCATGAAGCAACAAGTTATTTGTTGATGCTTTCGCTAGCTTACAAAATCCGGCAACATATAATATAAGAATCTATTTTTACACTATACTTTGTTGTAAACACGATAAGTAGATAGGCCTAATACTAAAATAGATGTACAGTACGCAAAAATTTTACGCATCGTAAAATATTTGTCGATTCCGTGTAAATTTAAACATTTCATTACAGCATTTTATTGTATATGATAATATGATGTATGAATCGTATTAATATCATTAAAAACAATAGAAATATTGCCTATCATTTAAGAAAAAACCAACAATTTTATGTAATTCTATATTAAAATATACAGGTATTTAAAAAATGAAATGAATCGTTCAAATGATATTAAAATTAAGTGAAAGAATAAATGAAGATTTAATTAGTTTTGAATTTGTTTAGAAATAAAAACTTTGCATTCACTATTTAATTTTACTTTCAATTATATGAAATAATTTAATTTTGAATGATATTTTCTTAAATAATTATTTAAAATAAATTAAAATCTGGTGACAAATTTTATAGACTTTTAAACTAAGTAAAAGATTCTTTTATATTTTTTTTTCCTTTTTTCCCTAATGAAAGTTATATTTTAAGTTATAGATTTATTATTTGTTCTCGTTGTTTAATCTTCTTACTAAAAATATGATTTTTAGTTACCATCAAATATAGAAGATAACATTTAATTTGACTATCCAATACGAACATTAGAATCTTAAATCATCATTATTAATATATTTGATTTAACTATTGAAAAATTCCTGCAAACTCTAAACAATAAATAAATAAATAAAGTAACGAAAGTTCGCGATATATTTTTGGAAAGTTATGACATTAAATAAACTTACTGAAATTTATTTAATGTAGTCAAATACCATAAGATCTAGATTAGGATTTTAAGTTATGTAAATGATTTATCGTTTAAAGTAATCAATAATCGCTTTAGTTTACAAGTTCATTTAGCTATCAAAAACATTCTGTAGATGTAAACATTTAATAAAAGTTTTATTAGAATTAGTAGAATTTGTAAGAAGAAACAATAAAATTTATTTGAAAGCGCCGAATATTTTACATTGCGCAGTAGGCTATACTTATGAGATATGTGTTTAATTGTTTCATATTATTAATAATACAACTACATTATTTAATTAAAATTTAAACTACTTTGAGTAACATTAGGTCTATGCCATCCAGTAGAATAAACTTTTTATTACTAATGTTGAATCTTATAATTTAACAATTAAAAATAAATGTTTATATTACAGTATTGGTTTTGCAGGTTAGTAATTAAATAATATAAATAAAAAACTAGATTGACGGTCTTTATATTAATCAGTTGTTGAAGGACGATATAGAAAGAATTAAATATCGAAAGTTTTGCACTGCAGAATTAAAGAACTGAGACTTAATTCAATTCATTCTATATCGTTCTAGGGTTACAAGAACATAGAATGCTTTTTATTTTAATCCCACGATGTATTTTAATTATAAAAAAGCCGAAACTAAGTTCGAAGATAAATCTATCTGTTATTTTTTGGGAATAAAAGCGAAATTGCAAATTAGCCTATAAATTCAAAATGGAGTTATTCTAGTAAAACATATCATAATTTTATTTCGTATATAATCTCGCCGATTAGTACTCTGATTAATAAAAAGAATTGCATAATTTTGAAATCATTTCGCTTTTTTATACTATAATAGAAGTAAGCATCTTTCCAGTTAATAAGATTTCGTAAGATTATTTAGTCTTATTCTCGATAACATGGTTTGATAATCAAACATTTGAACTTTAACCAGGAACCATTTGTTACAAAAGACCATAGCAACTGAACTTATACTCTCTTGTATAAACGATCTCTACTTCTTAGATATAAATTTACAAAATTAACAAGATTAAATTTGATTTTAGCCTATTTTGTCTCATATCTGTTATCAATTACCTGATAGAGTAATCTCAATGAAATAATTTAATTAATTCGTCCATGAAAATTCATTTACTTTTTAAAGTTTTTATTCAGTTTTAGAAACGTATTAAGAAATTTGTGTTCAATGTAAATAATTAATTTTGTTATTTAAGACTTTATTCTTTCGTATTCACAACATATATACCGTAATTAACAAACTAATTATTACGTAAATTATATGTTGTTCTTGAAGCATTCCAGCTTACTAATACTTCGTTTATTTATCGATATGTAAACAGATTGACGTTTTCTATATTAATCAATAATCACGGAAGGATATTGGAAAAAATTAATTTCGAAAGTTTCATATTACACTAGGAATGTAGCAACCAAACTTTCCCATTTTCTTTTAATTCCGTCCTGTAATTAAAGGAATATAAAATACTATAATTTCTTAATACATAGACTTATTTTGGCTGTATATGAATCGTATATCATTCAATTGGAATGAGCCAGAAGATGGCAAGAACAACTCAAATAATTCAAAACAGATTCAATCAAAGCTTCACTGCACACGTTCGCTGTTGCCGCTCATAATTTGGCTAAAATACTATATTTTAAAATAACTAATAGAAAGCGCTGCTTTTAAATATCTTTTTACAAGAATATTCATTAGAAAATTCCAGCAGCCGCAAGACTAGCGAGTAAGCTATTCCATTAAACATTGACGTGACTTAATGCATTAATATTTAAATACAAGGTCAAAATTTGCAAAAAAATGTTTATATTTTTTAAAGAAAACACTTGTCTTATTAAACATGCAAATAAAAATAACCGGTAACTACATATAAATGATTGTTTTCAGAAATATTTTCTTAGTCTATAATTATTATTAAATCACTAAATTTAGTATTAAGTTTAATTCATGCTGTATGTAAATAAATCTGTATAAGATTTATAAATGCAATTTATACGTTTTAAGTTACTCAATTTAAATATTCGAAGCATATCTCTGCATAGGCTAATTCTCTTCCTATTAAAAGTTATTATTTTAACTCCTTCTACTTGTATTACCTTGTAAAACGTAAAGAGCAATAATTATTTTTCTTTTCTACGAGAACAATAATTATTTTTCTTTTTCTAAGTAAAAATAAATAAATAAATAAATAAATAAAATATAGCCGCCTCTTTGTAAATTAGTAGAGTACAAGAAATCAGTTTGATGCCAAACATCTTCCAAGTGTATGTACTGTACTTTCTATGCTCGCGTTTGAGATATGTTGACAGTGTCTTTTTTGACACTTGGCAAATGACGTGAGCGAACGGAGGTTGTCCTACTCTCTTCCCCTCTGCGCTAATGCAAGGACGGCCACGATACCTTGCTTATAGTTTATTTTTGGCACGACCCCCAGGTGGTATAGAATATGTGTTCTGTAAGTTTAAGTTTCACATTCACAACTCTGGCCACCAAGTGAATCCCGTAAACGAGTTGAGTTTTTTCCTTTATCCTCGTGCTATTCAGCCACTGACCCAATAGCATTTATTAGTCTCATCGAAATGACGTCACGAAATGCAGGAAGTCCGCCAAGCGGATGACGATAAGCTAAACAGAGGAAAATGCTTAATTGGTAGAAGTGTTTTCTTATATTACAAAGCCTTATAAATATTTCGACAATTACCAATAATATTTGCCAGTTTTCTCTCGCAATAATCAATTCTCTCTCGGCATCTTTACAGAATGCTACACATTCATCTCGTTATTTTTTTTCTGACAAATATTCGGAATGTAGGAAATTTGCCAGTTCGAAATCATTTTTTAATTTGTCTACTTATCAAAAATTAATTAATAAATTTCGTATTTTGAAAGTTTTCAAAAAGTAATTCACAATTAAAAATCATTTTTTAAATTTAAAAGTACAATTGTTTAATTTTCATTTTGTGATAATCGAATGAGTTACGCGTATGACTAAAATGTTCTTAAAAAGGAATATGATTCATTAAAAACAATTGAATGTTGATAATGATAGTTTCATTTCCATTATCTTATAATTAATATATTTTAATTTATAAAAAGAAAACAATCTGCAGCGTTAAAGGATACAATAGTAAGAATTCTCAAACCATACTAAACTAATCTTTAGATTAAAATTATTTATACAAGGCATTATATACATATAACTTGAATATTATGGTTGTTGTATATCTTATATAGTTAGTTTTTTGAAAACTAAATATGAGAATAAATGTCAAATTTGCACCAAAAAGTAAGAAATGTGTATAATCATAGCAGAACGATAAAAATTGAAAATGAAAAACTGACTCCTTAGGTATGAAGGAATACTTAAAGTTACTGTAATTGTATGCATTTTATAGTTTAAATATAGTAACTTGTGTCGTAAAGACGCAGGTTTTATTCAACTAGCTGATTAACTGGCAGAACAATGTTTTGTTGTCGACAGTTTGGTCAAGTCTGGTTTGTCTCCATCTAGAATTACATGATCTTTCTCATTAACCAAATATTCCCGACACTTTGCAGACAAGTTTTTCTTGTGACATTTTATAAGAGAAATGCTTTTCGCTTTTTTCTCCTCCTCTAAACTCGACAATTAATCCGTAAACAGAAATATTAAATTAATCGATTAGTTAATTAAAATAATAATGAAATTGCTTTGAGTTATTAATTATATGAGTAAGAGTGAAAAATACACAAAAAAAGCATAAAAATGAAAATTTACGCAGTAAAGCTAGAAAAATAATCATTGTAAACATGTAAAAAGTTTTCATGTTTACTGAAAAGTATTAGGTACAGGAAGAGTAAGCTTATTCATTGGCCTACAAACAATTTAAATAACAGGCTAACAATTTTATAAATCTTCATGAATGCTAAAACCTTATGCAAAACAAGATGTTATTACGCAACTTCATTTTATAGAACGAGAGGAAGGATGCAACTTTCTTATTATATTTTACTTTTATAATCTAAATCCAATAAAGTAAAATTTAAAAAAATCCCTTAATTGAAAATAACAAAGAATATTTGAGTTTTTATTCATTAAACTAATATTAGTTTTATATTTATTATATAATTCTAAATTTATAATAAGAAATTAAATATATTCCAAAAAAGACATTAAAGCTTTTAACATATTCTGCAAGATAATATAAATATAAAAACATCTTTACTAAGAATTTTATATTCGATTTTAAATAATTTTACTTATTTCTTTTACTCAACATAGAGGGTTATTTATAGACAACTATTAAGCATAAATGATTTCAGCAAATTATTTATTTATTAGTTAATTAAATTTATATCTTCATAGATGTATACGAGTATATTGATTATGTATTCTTTTTATTAGTTTTTAATTTTACAAAATAAAATTAAAATTTTTAATACATAATAATTATTGATGAATTTATAAAATAAAAATATTTACATTTTAATTTTAATTATAAATTACTGAACAAAGTAAAATATTTAATCAAGCGCGAGATTGTTAATAATAATCGCGGAATTTCCATTTTGTAAGAGAATGGCTAACTTCTTAATCACAAGTACATTTTGTGATTGTTTACATTCCAGAAATGAAGAGAGTTTTAATTGTGAAGTGTTAAAAACAGAAATGCCTGGAAAAATGTACAAAGTTATTGATTCTGGAATTCATGGTCAAATCACAAAATAGAACTGTTTTCATAAATTATTTATTTTAAAATATGTTATTAAAATACGGCAACATTTTACAATATTAGCATTATTATATTATTATTAAAAAAAAACAACTGAAAATGAATAAGTTCATCCATATACATGAAAAAAAAGCAACTTATTTAAATATCGAATCCAAATTATTTATTAAAGAATATAAAATAACTTTAATTATAAGTGCAAATTAATTACTACTTTGTCAAAAATTTAAAATTTAATTTAATTGAACAACTCAGTACGCCTAATAAAATAATAATTGGATTAGCATCGAATATTTCGAATGGTTATTTTTATGGCCTAACCTTTTTCAATCTTTCTCACTTAAAGCTATAAAAGGATAACCGCTGTTGGTTGTAATTTTTTATAGCCTTAGTAGAAGAAAAATGTAAAAAGTTCAAATTAATTCTGTTCAGTAAAAAATTTACGATAGTCGTAAGTTATAAATTCATAAGCAAAGCAATTAACAGTAGGTTTAAAAGTTAGTATAATCTATAAGTTACGTAAAGAAATCGATATCACTTATTTTGTAATAACGGATATATCCTCTCAATGATTTCTCAATATGTCAAAATTTCGAATAAATATCTAATAAACCGATGAATTTGAATATGGAATAAGATGAGATATCAGATTAAAAATTTTAAAAATATACTTATGTTATCAAATATTTTATATTAAAATTAGTAAAACTATTGGAATTCAAATTGAACTAACTAATCTTTATATAATTATAATACTTAAAAAGAAAAACTAAGTTGGAAAGCAGNAAATCAACAAAAAAAGCATAAAAATGAAAATTTACGCAGTAAAGCTAGAAAAATAATCATTGTAAACATGTAAAAAGTTTTCATGTTTACTGAAAAGTATTAGGTACAGGAAGAGTAAGCTTATTCATTGGCCTACAAACAATTTAAATAACAGGCTAACAATTTTATAAATCTTCATGAATGCTAAAACCTTATGCAAAACAAGATGTTATTACGCAACTTCATTTTATAGAACGAGAGGAAGGATGCAACTTTCTTATTATATTTTACTTTTATAATCTAAATCCAATAAAGTAAAATTTAAAAAAATCCCTTAATTGAAAATAACAAAGAATATTTGAGTTTTTATTCATTAAACTAATATTAGTTTTATATTTATTATATAATTCTAAATTTATAATAAGAAATTAAATATATTCCAAAAAAGACATTAAAGCTTTTAACATATTCTGCAAGATAATATAAATATAAAAACATCTTTACTAAGAATTTTATATTCGATTTTAAATAATTTTACTTATTTCTTTTACTCAACATAGAGGGTTATTTATAGACAACTATTAAGCATAAATGATTTCAGCAAATTATTTATTTATTAGTTAATTAAATTTATATCTTCATAGATGTATACGAGTATATTGATTATGTATTCTTTTTATTAGTTTTTAATTTTACAAAATAAAATTAAAATTTTTAATACATAATAATTATTGATGAATTTATAAAATAAAAATATTTACATTTTAATTTTAATTATAAATTACTGAACAAAGTAAAATATTTAATCAAGCGCGAGATTGTTAATAATAATCGCGGAATTTCCATTTTGTAAGAGAATGGCTAACTTCTTAATCACAAGTACATTTTGTGATTGTTTACATTCCAGAAATGAAGAGAGTTTTAATTGTGAAGTGTTAAAAACAGAAATGCCTGGAAAAATGTACAAAGTTATTGATTCTGGAATTCATGGTCAAATCACAAAATAGAACTGTTTTCATAAATTATTTATTTTAAAATATGTTATTAAAATACGGCAACATTTTACAATATTAGCATTATTATGTTATTATTAAAAAAAACAACTGAAAATGAATAAGTTCATCCATATACATGAAAAAAAAGCAACTTATTTAAATATCGAATCCAAATTATTTATTAAAGAATATAAAATAACTTTAATTATAAGTGCAAATTAATTACTACTTTGTCAAAAATTTAAAATTTAATTTAATTGAACAACTCAGTACTCCTAATAAAATAATAATTGGATTAGCATCGAATATTTCGAATGGTTATTTTTATGGCCTAACCTTTTTCAATCTTTCTCACTTAAAGCTATAAAAGGATAACCGCTGTTGGTTGTAATTTTTTATAGCCTTAGTAGAAGAAAAATGTAAAAAGTTCAAATTAATTCTGTTCAGTAAAAAATTTACGATAGTCGTAAGTTATAAATTCATAAGCAAAGCAATTAACAGTAGGTTTAAAAGTTAGTATAATCTATAAGTTACGTAAAGAAATCGATATCACTTATTTTGTAATAACGGATATATCCTCTCAATGATTTCTCAATATGTCAAAATTTCGAATAAATATCTAATAAACCGATGAATTTGAATATGGAATAAGATGAGATATCAGATTAAAAATTTTAAAAATATACTTATGTTATCAAATATTTTATATTAAAATTAGTAAAACTATTGGAATTCAAATTGAACTAACTAATCTTTATATAATTATAATACTTAAAAAGAAAAACTAAGTTGGAAAGCAGTTTCGATAATCTATACATATAAATTTTGGAAATAATTATGATTTATTTCGGATTCAATTTATATCTAGTATTTTTAGATATAATTCTTACAGTTAAAAATTGAAACGAAACCTCATAAAGCTATAGAAAAACAACACTCCTTTACTTGCGTATCAATTAAATAATTTTAAAATATTTCGGAAAGATGTATTAGAATTTTAATATTTAATTTCGTCCTGTTTAGTCAAATTAAATGCACAAAACATAATTCTGCGACCAATAATACTTGATTCTTAAATATTTTCTAACCACAAGTACTTAAATAAGAATTGATTTAAAAATTAATTAAATAATAGACATTCCTCTTTTCAAGAGAATCCAAACTTCTTTCGATCTGGCAACGATAATGTTATAAAAAATTCTGATATTTTGCTGTGGCGTTGAACGAATATTATATTTAGCTATAAGTTCAATATTCTAACGTTTCTTCAAAAATTATTCATTATATTGCAATAACTTTAAAAAATGATGAATATGAAATTAATTTGATCAGTGAATAAATGTTAATATATTTGTACAGTACATACTGTATATAACGTATAAGTTATAAAAAGCAATCTTTATTAAAATGATTAATATTTTATTAAAATATAAACTTTATAAGAACATTTTACATATTTGACTTATATTGAAATGCCCTTGTTTTAATAAAATGTAAGCTATATCATTTTAAGATTTACTCTTCGATAGATTACGTTATCATCCATAATTTTGCGTCAGTTATTTTTAACATCCAGAAAAGGTAGAAATTATTTTAAAATTTTACATGTATAGAATAATAAATGAAATAGACCAAATAATATACTATAATATATTTAAACGAAACTAGAAATAATTATAGATTAAGTATTCGTCTTACTAATTCGTTTTTATGACGTACTTTATCTAACGTTTATCTATGCTATTTATCTATCGACCGTTTAATAAGGTAGTTATATCGAATATTTTGAAAATTCGGTTTTAAAAAGTTATTAAAAATGGATAAGAATCACACGTATATATAAGCTTTTTAATTAGTCAAAATAAATCGGATTAAGATCATTAAAATTATTTTACTCTGTTTGATACAAATATAATTCATTCAATGTTTAAAATAGGATACTTTAATTTTATATTACAAGCAAATAATTTATTTTGTATAATAATTTTATATAAAATAAATTTACGTTATATTTTATATTTTAATTATTAATTTTATTTTTTCTAACGAATGAAACAAAATTAAAATTAAGTCATTATTTTTAATAACTCTCTTCTAATTCTAATAATATAAAATAGATTTAATATAGAATAATGTATTGTGCATCCAGTTTTATGAAATTAATACTTTTTATAAAATTTTTTGAAATTATTTCGTGTCTTCAGTAAAAAAATTAAATTTAGCTACGGAATATTTTTGTAAACCAACCAACTCTAAATTATGAAAACAATTAATTAATTACAATTTTTGATTACTTTTAGAAAAAAAAATGGAGATTACCGGACAAAAGTCTCATTTCTTTTTAACCTATGCCATGAATACTGTAGAGACTGGAAATACTTTATACGTAGAAAGCTATTTCACAACATAGACAATTTAAATTTTTAGTATGTAAATCACTTTTGCAAAACACTGATAAACTACTTACATAACATACTGTAAAAATATGCATTTCAATCGTGATACACTGTTCGGCCCTCTTCGGTTTACTACAGTAGCTAATCAATTTTTACAATTCTTTAAAACTTTAATTACTTTGATCTATTATTTACAATCAATGATCACGAGACCACCTATTCCGTTCGTTTTTAACAATTTAATTTTTTACATTGCCACAGCTTCAAGTTTTAACAATGTCTAAATGAAACATCTAGTTTATAGCATCCAGATTTATTGTATTAATCACGTGACTTACGATGTATCGTACCGATGACATTATTTAAATATTCATCTACATTCATACCTTTATTTATTAATCAGTAAACTAATCAGATTTTTATACTTCATTATCATAAAATGCCAACAAAAATTAACAATCTGTTTCGATTTGTAAATTCTACGTCTAATATATTCACAGTCTCTATAGTATTCGTGGCATAGATTAAAGAGATCAGAGACTTTTGTCTAGTAACCTCCAAATATTTTTTCTAAAAGTAATAAGAAAGCTATCGCGTATAATAATTAATTATCTGGTTTATTAATATAATTTTTGATTTAACATAAATTAATATTGGAAAATGCGATTAGCATATTATCGAATTACCTATTATAGTGGAATTTTTTGAAGTTCCTGAATGTCAATAATTTGATGCTTATTTTTTAATGAAAAAAAATATATTATTTTTTTATCTCCACCAAATTAAGGAACATTTATAAACGTCAAAAGTTTATCAATTTCTTTATAAACATGGCAAATATTTACTAAATATTTGCATATTTTTGAAATATTTACGTAATAAATGGAATTATTAAGTAGAAAAATATATAATGGAAAAATAACTATTCTTAGTTTTAGAATGTAATAAATTCAAAATAAAAGACATATCTTAAAATCAAAATGTCTATTCAGATTTTATCGTATTTTTAATATAAAAAAAGAAATAAAGATTTTTGTCTGTTGAATATTAAATTCTTACTTATTTATCATAAAATAATAAACCGAATTACAAATAAAACACGAATTTAACTGTTCCAAATTAATAGAACATTAATATGAAGAATGTTGTATAAACGTAGAATAACTCGCATAACATTTAATAACTTAAAATATTCCTATTCGATAATACTAGAAGTTAAAATTCATTCTTATTTCCCTTAATGAGCCTATATAATTTTTTACTTAGAATTATATTGATACAAAGTTAACTATATATACGTATTTAATATGAATGAATTAGTTATGAACGACTACAATTAGAAATATTATTATTGTTAAAGGGTAGAGCTTTCTCAGTCTATCCTGAAAGAAGGAAGAGATTAGGGAATGAGAAAGAGAAGAAAAGATTCCTGTAGGGTTCTGAGCAGATAGGGTGAACCAGGAAAAAGTATACTATTAATTACTATTTTGTTAGGGGGAATTAAATTGACTTAGAAAATTACTTATTCATTCACATTGAAAAACATTTTAAAAAATAATTAGATGACATTGAAAACTCTTAAAATGTATATTAAGTTAGTTGATAATATGCTTCATGGTGAGTAGTATGGAAATTTTAGTCTACATTAATAAAATATTAAATATGATATTTTGGAAAATACTTTAAAGCAACAATTAGTTTTATTTATAAACATAGCTTAATCTCTAATATTCTTGACTTTTTCAGGTAAAATTACCAAAATTTTTACATTTTCAAGTATTTTAATTATAGCAGTATAATTGGAGTCAAAACAGTTAGTAATAGTATGTAAGAATTTGACCTTAATGACTAATGATGCACAAAGAGTTATGTGATTCATTTCACCATTATTATAGCTGATTTTGTTGATAAGTTATTATGAGGAAATATGTGAATCGTTTTTAAAGAATTAATTTATAATAAACTATTCATTACAAATTTTAAATCGCATCTCCTAAAAATTCATGAGATTTATTATGAATCATTATAATTAAATTACTTATTTTTAATATATTTATAAAATTAATTAATTAATGATTTTAATATATTTACAAGCAATTAAATACTTAAATTTCCAATGAATTAATAATCATTTATATCTCATTTTGATTTTTATATTTCAGTTTATGATGATTTATACTTTTATATTAATTAAACTGACTTTCTCGGAAATAAATTGACTTAAAATTAATGCATAAGATTATAAGATATTTTAACTTAAAAACTATTTGCAAATAATTTACATTTGGGAATTTTGGAAACGTTATTATAATTTAAAATATTTAATAAAGCAAATAATAGATCTGTTTTATAGAAAAATTGCTATTATAAATGAAATTACTGTAAGTAAATCTTGATTTTTATAGAAATAAAATTGCGATCAACCGAAAACCTTTTTTCCCTTCATTTTAATTATTAAATTAAATAAAATGTGACCAGTAATTTTTAAATGATAGAAATCTTCTGAGAAATTAAAATTTAGCAATATATTTCTCATTTAAATTGTTAACTTTTTCGTTGAAACTGCTTTCTAATATAATGAATATTTGGATTAAATTATTCAACAATACTTTTTTGGTTATTAATTAAATATACAGTAAAGAAATGTTTTTTTCTAACCCAAAAAGA